>NW_015180635.1:0-881 GCF_001447785.1 Gekko japonicus
ATGTGAACTGCCCAGAAAGCCTTGCTTGCAATTTAACGGACCACTTGCTGTTAGCACCGTCTGCCCATAGCTAAATATGACAGGCTAAATAGCACTGTGTCATCACTTCCAGTATGTGATTCCTGATTGGCTTGGATCGCTGAAGGGGGAAATGGAAGAAAAAGATTAAGGGCTCTGGTGGGTGGAATTCTACTTCCCCCAATCAATGTGATTCTGATTCTTCCTACACACATGGAGTCTTCAGTGTTAGAATCTCTGAAAAGCACTAACAACATTGCTTCATTTAAATCTATTTTGTGCTAGAACTGGGTTGGTATTGGGCTAACAATATGACCTCCAGTAGTATTGGGCCAATTTGTTGTAGTGGTTAAGAGCTCAGACTCTAATCTGGGAGAACTGGGTTTGGTTCCCCACTCTCCCACATGCAGCTGCTGTATGACTTTGGGCAAGCCATAGTTCTTTCAGAGCTGTTCTCTCATGAGCAGTCCTTGAAAGTGCTCTCTCAGCCCCACCTACCTCACAGGGTGTCTGTCGTGGGGAGTGGAAGGGAAAGGAGATTGTAAACTGCTCTGAGAACCTGAGTGAAGGGCAGGGTATAAATCCAATCTCCCCACACTTTTATTGGGCCAACAATATGACCTCATTAAGGGATAGAATACCTGCCTTATTTGGATGTGACCTACCAGTTCCAAGTTTGGTTTCAGTTTGACTTGACCTGACGTGCTGCAAATTGTTTATTCCTTCTTTCAGGCTCCCTAAACATTTAAAGAAAGTCAAGCTTTGCAAGCATTAAGCTTGTTGGATCAAAGCAAAGCAAGTTGTCTTGACAAGTCCTTTTGCAATGTAACAAGCAAAATGGAGGCTGCTAGACCAGTAGTAAT
>NW_015180636.1:0-875 GCF_001447785.1 Gekko japonicus
TGATGAGACCAAGCACAGCCCCTTGAAAACAGACAGCATGTAGAATAAAATGCCTTGAAAGGCAACGTTTAGTGAGGGAAAGAAATGGTTTCATATCAGACTTATCATTGAATTCATATGCATGAGATAAATTTAAGTTACACGTATCAGTGCATTTACATTTCTAACTGGTTGCCCCAGCTCTCGGCTGATAACCATAGTTGGAAACAAAACATATAAAAGCTATTAATTAGAAGCAGTTTGTAACAAGGGAGGTCCCTAACTGCAGCCCTTGCCAATTACCTGAGACAGCCACAGAAGGCTGATGAGTCAATTGATAGATGAGAAATGTCTAGTCACTTTAGTCTGTTGTATTTTAATGTTGTCTTTTATTGTATCTGATTTTATTACGTTTTGTATCATTGAATTTTATCTGTTGTAAGCTGCCCTGAGCTGGCTTTGGCTTGGAGGGCAGGATAAACAGTTAATTAATTAATTAATTAATTAATTAAATATTAGGCGACACACCACTAATGTAGCCAATCCCCCAAGAGCTTACAGTAGCCCCTGATAGAAGAGCTCTGTAAGCTCGTGGAGGATTGGCTACATTAGGGGGGTGGCACCTAATATGCAAAGGAGTTCCTGCTACAAAAAAAGCCTAGAAGCAGAATTCATTTTGAGTCAAACCATCCCCCTGCCACATATTTCCCTGCCCTCCACTATTGGCAGCCAAGAGTATAGAGTTGCTAGCAGGAAAAAGGCAGAACGGGGGAGAGGGGAGCAGATACACAATCGCATAACATCCAAATCACAAGATGTCCTAGTCCCGCTGTATACTGCATTGGTCAGGCGGCACCTGGAGTCCTATGTGCAGTTCTGCAGGCCTCACTTCAAAA
>NW_015180637.1:0-878 GCF_001447785.1 Gekko japonicus
GTTCTCATCTATCCTGCTTCACCAATGAGGTTCCACTTTAACCACAATGATTCCTCCTGCTGCAATTAAAGGGGTTTTTCCCCACAGAAAGAAAGGAAATCAACACTGAGATTTTTAGTGTTTTTGTGAGTAGTACTAACACTTTTTGTTGTAAAATTAGAGTGATTCCGCATATAGTCTAATCAGTGTAGGTTTCAGTTTATACACACTTGAAACGTAACTGTCACTTGTGGAAATGGTTGTGTGGTCTCTGTTAAACCATTTAGTGCTTTCATTGATCAGACTACATAACAGACTACATAACAGACTATCATTTGTTTCAGCAATGAACTTTACTGGAGCCAGTCACATATGTAATGGAAAATGTTAACAATAAATTATGGGACTTTTTGAAAGATGACTGATGAGTCTACAGGGAACATAATTCATGATCAAGACTCTTGGGAAAGTTTGCTGGTATAAAGTATGTTTTACATTCGGGGTTATGATTTTACCACAAATGCAATTTTGTGGGTTTCTGTGTCAGAGTCTGACGTGGAAACAGGCTTCCCTATTTCACTGGAGGCTCCAGGCATGTTTTGCTGGCAAACAAGTTCATACTGATGTTGAACGCTGTTCTTGTGAAATTGAACCTACACATAGTACAGGAAATGTGCTCTGTAACCAGATTACAGAGAAATATATTAGCCGTGTCACTGATTCAAAAGAACAACCTTCTTGGAAACATTTTTTTAAAAACAATCTTATTTGCCAAGACTGAAATTTTGTTAGTTTTTATATTGACAAGTGCCCCATCGGTCTAGGCCATGACTTATACATTCGTCCTCATCTCATTTTCTTCTCTCTCTCTGTGTGTGTGTGAATGGGCCCTTGTACCA
>NW_015180638.1:0-879 GCF_001447785.1 Gekko japonicus
TATCGCTGCTTGAATTGGACATACCTGGAATCCCCTCAACTGTTCTGCCTGCCGCTGTTCCTCTGCCTGACTCAGGAAGAAACCTTCGGCCAGGGCCACTGCCTGGGAACTGGTCTCCGGCCCACATCCTCTGACCCAGCCCTGCATTTCCTGGGGCTGGATGGTCAGGAACTGCTCCAGGATCCCCAGGTCCAGCATCTGCTTCTTGGTGTGCCTCTCTGGCTCCAGCCAGTGGCTGCAAAGTCCATGGAGCCGGCTGCAGACCTCTCGGGGCCCATCGGCCTCATGGTACCGGAACTGCCGGAAGTGCTGGCCATGTACGTCTGAGGTCACGGTGTCCTCAGTCAGGGTCTCTGGCACAGCTCTTTCCCAGAATTCAATGCCACTCCCAGCTTGGAGGACAAGGGGGCCTTTGCTTGCTATCTTGCGAGTTCTGGGTCCTCTTGGGTCCTGCTCTTCCATCTCCTGCCCCTTCTGTTGAGTCACCTCCGTTTGTGAAAAGATGCCTGAATTCACTTGGCTGTGAAGAGAGGCTTCTCTCTGGGGGGAAGGAGAGACACAGACAGGGACATGTCACAAGGAAAAATGAGAATGGAGATACACCACTGAACATGAAAAAAACTCGTATGCTCAAGGGACACGTGAGAAATGCCCTGGTGGCTCCATCTGTCCTAGAGGCTAATTCTTGATGTAAACCAGAGCCCCCAGAGGACAAGAGGGACTGGTGACGCCTTTACCATTGACCATGCGTCTCTTCCCCAGGCCTGAAGTGTCAGGGAAGAACTCTGTCCAGCGAGTTAGAAGCTTAGCCTAGCATTATTTTGGCTCCACCTGTCCTAGGGCTAATTCATGAGGTAAACCAGAGCCCCCAGAGGACAA
>NW_015180639.1:0-900 GCF_001447785.1 Gekko japonicus
CCTGTTTTGTCCTAATAATTTCAGGTGCCTGGGAATGGTAAGTCTCTCTCTCTCTCCGTGTTGAATGCTGTCAATTCACTTCTGACTTATACCGACCCTATGAATTAGTGACCTCCAATACGCCCTGTCATTAACAGCGTTGCTCAGGTCTTACAAACTCAGTGGTTAAGATGCTGAACTGCAGGCTGTGGAAGGTCTGTAGTTCGGCAGTCCGAGACCCGAGTGCCGCCTGACGGAGTGAGCTCCCGTCTCTGGCCCCGGCTCCTGCCAACCTAGCAGCTCGAAAGCAAGACATTGCACGTAGATAAATAGGTACTGCTGCGGTGGGAAGGTAACAGTGTTCCGTGCGCCTCGGCGTCTAGTCATGCCGGCTACGTGACCACGGAGACGTCTTCGGACAGTGCTGGCTCTTCGGCTTGGAAACGGAGATGAGCACCGCAACTGTAGAGTCGGACTCGACTGGCTTTCGAGCAAGGGAAACCTTAATAGGCCCTGTCATTAACAGCCTTGCTCAGGTCTTACAAACTGAGAGCTGTGGCTTCCTTGATGGAGTCCATCCATCTCATGTTGAGTCTTTCTATTTTCCTGTTGCCTCCAGCTTTCCCTAGCGTTATTGTCTTTTCTAGTGACTCTTGTCCTTCTCGTAACATGACCAAAAATACAGCAGCCTCAGTTTAGTCACTTACTTTAGTTTCTAGGACAAGAACAAATTTAGAGTCTAGTGGAACCTTTAAGACCAATGAAGGTTTATTCAAGGTATGAGTTTTCGTGTGCAAAGCACGCTTTTTCAAATTCTAGCTTAGGCGCTGCAACAAAAACAAACAAGAGTCTTACAGCACATTAAAGATTAACAGATTTTTGTATCAACATAAGATATCATGGAGCTGCGGTGGCTCAAGT
>NW_015180640.1:0-877 GCF_001447785.1 Gekko japonicus
TAAGTGCACTATTAATAAGGCACTGCACGGCCATGCCTACCCAGTCTCGGTCGTGAGTCATGTCCTGGCCACGCTGGCGGGAGCTACAATCTTTGGGAAGCTGGATCTGGCGCAAGCCTACCAGCAACTGCCGGTGGACGAGGCTACCGCCACGGTGCAAACAATTGTCACCCACAGGGGGGCGTTCAGGGTCAAGAGGCTGCAATTCGGGGTGAGCATGGCGCCAGGAATTTTCCAGCAATTAATGGACTCATTATTAAAAGGGATTCCTGGAGTGATGCCGTTCTTCGATGACGTCCTGATTGCCGCAGCAACCCCCGAGGACTTCGCCTCCCGTCTCCCACCTCCCGCCTCCCGCCTCCGCGCCGTCCTACAGCGTTTCGACACAGCCGGCCTCAAGGTAAAGCGGGAAAAGTGCCTTCTTGGGGTCTCGGAGGTGGATTTCCTAGGGTTCCGGGTCGATGCGACTGGACTGCACCTGGCCAAGGATAAGGTGAAGGCCATCGTGGAGGCTCCAGCCCCCACATGCAAGGCGGAGCTGCAAGCGTTTCTAGGACTCCTTAATTTTTATCACGCCTTTTTGCCACACAAGGCTGCAGTGGCCCTGCTCCGGCTCCTGGACAAGTCGGCGTGATGGACTTGGGGCCCCAGGGAGGCGGGGGCCTTCAAGGGAGTGAAGGCGCTCTTGATCTCTAACGACGTCCTGGCCCACTTCGATGAGTCCCTCCCGGTGGTTCTGGCATGCGACGCCTCTCCCTATGGGGTCAGCGCCGTTCTGGGACACGTCCTCCCCAATGGCCGTGAAGTGCCCGTGGTTTATTACTCCTGGACTTTAACAGCCGCTGAGTGCAACTATGTGCAAATAGACCGGGAGGGG
>NW_015180641.1:0-873 GCF_001447785.1 Gekko japonicus
ATTGCAGTCCCTCTTTTACTTTATACAATCGATTTGTTTTACTTTCCCAAACCCGAGTCAGTCTTCTTTAGGCTTTGAAAAGGTTCCATGCAAATAGTCTGCATGAGGAATTATCTATTAATTTTACTAAAACTAAAATTATTAAACTTGTGCCTCACTCTTCAAAGGAGAGATGTGGATAGATAATGGGCGGAAGATCTTGCAGGTTTCCCGTTTTAGGTAGTTGGGTATTTTATTTCAGTCTGCCTTGTCCTGGAGATGTCATAAACAATTAGTCACTCAGAAGTCTATGGCTACTATGAAGGCAATTTCGTGTTTCTTTTTTTCTATTGGGGCGCATTATATCCCAGCTGCTGTTAGAGTTTTTAACTCAGTGGTGATTTCACAACTTTTGTATAGTGTCCCTATATGGATTTCTGCGGTAGAAGATTCTATAAACAGAGTGTGGTCTTTGTTCCTTCAGGCAATTGGAGGGCTTCCTACGTGCATTTCATCAGTGGACCTTTGTTATGAATTTGGTCTTAGCTCTATAGAAGCCTGCGCCTGGGTACATGCCTTTAATTTTTGGTTTCATCTATTTTTTGAGGCCCCTGAGGGTGGCTTGGTAAGCCTAACTCTCAGGGACCCTTATAGGGCTACCTGGCTCCAGCTTTTTGAACAGAACTTATCTCTTGTAAAACTTGAGGTGGAGGGTCTTTTTTCTCTCTCTGTAAATCAATGCAAAAAACACGTTTTGATGTTTGGAGGACATGTTCTCCATTTGCCTTAGCTTGCCCTTGCTCTTCTGTCTAAGGGTAAACTCCCTTCTTATTTGGATTCTTTGGTTAGCCCAAAGTAATGTAGCACCTTTATGCATTCATGATTCAACTGCCC
>NW_015180642.1:0-887 GCF_001447785.1 Gekko japonicus
CTATTGCACTTGGTGAAATCACTCCCTGGTATTTGCTGGAAGCGATTTCACGCCCTCAGCGTCATGCCGCTTTTTTTTAAAAAAGGGGTAGGGGGTAGGAGGTCCTCCTGAGACCTTGTAACTACATTAGTAGTGAGTTCTGTATAGAAACTGATTACATGTTATGGTCTGGAGTGGGCCTGCAAAGGACAACTGAGTTGTGCAGGGGGAGGTCTGCAGTCAATGTTCCCTATGAAATTCTACTTTGTGAGCTACTGGCATTCAAATTGTGAGCAAGGGATTTGACGACTGCATAAACGAGTTTGCTCTGGAGCCATCCTTCCTGAGCCAAGACCAAAGTGTCTGAGCCGGAGGCTAAAAAACTGTGAGCTAGTTCACAATAACTCAGCTTAGAGGGAACACTGCTGCAGAGAATAATCCAGTGTGGAAAAAAGTTGGTTCCATAGAGAGCTTTAAAAACGTTCCACAAGAGCAAAAAAATCAAAGAACCCTGAAGTAAAAGCTCTGATGTAAGAAGTAGCCTTCACAGGGTTTTCCAGGCTTTCAAATTAAAAGGAAAAGAAGAATAAATACTTCCCGGCCATTAGGGTGAAGTTGGTTCCTTATTCACAATTCCTTATTCATTCCTTATTCGTGACTTATTCGTGAATTCATCCAGACTGAATTTTAGACCTTGCAAATCTCCTTAGAAATGGTATCGTCACGGAGCCCCCCAAAATAGAAGGGTGTGGGGCCAGAACCAGTGTTTGGACAGGGCAGTGCTCTATGTCTCCTTGCAGAAGACAGTCCCCAGAGTATAGTGAAATGCCATTTGGGGTGGTCCAAAGATTCTGGGGGGGTTGCAGCCTGGCCACAGTGTCTTCTTGCATGGTTGTCCTGGGGGCACC
>NW_015180643.1:0-878 GCF_001447785.1 Gekko japonicus
GAGCCAGTTATTCTGAGGCTCTGTCTACAGCACCCCAGCACGGACGGGAGAATACGGCTCCATTCAGACTCCTTTTTTTCTTTTTACCACACCTCAGCAGAGGGGGAATAGGCCATCATCAGGCTGCTGGGCACACAGGCGACCTCCTAAGAGGGCCGTCTAAGCCAGGCTCTTTGTCCACACACCTCAGCAGAGGGGAAATAGGCCTTCATCAGGCTAGGTGACCTCCGAAGAGGGCCATCGCAGCCTGGCTCTTTGTCCACCCCTCCTCACCAGGGAGGGGGAAGCCTTCGGAGAGAGCTCTTCTGAGTCCAGCTCTTTCCACACATGCCTTCAGGGGAAACTGGTGGCAGCAGGAGCAGGCCGCTCTGCTGTGTGAACCCCTAGGCAGCCAAGGCACAGAGAATGGCTGTTTATTAGCACCGTTTTTAGTCATAATGACACAGTGGAATTCCACACAAAATTTCTTCTTTAGACGTATTTCATTGTTCACTTGAATAAAAACTGTTGAGTCAGAGAGGGGGAAAAAAATCTTCTCAGCCTCAAAACTGAGGTGAGGAAAAAACACAGGGAACGGCAGTGGAGATGATCTCTCTGTGGTGGCAAAAAGAGAACTGAGGGAGTAGCGCCCCAACTCCTGGTCATGTGAGTGTTTTGGCGGGAAAGCGCCAGAGGGAGGAGGGGCACTCCAAGTCTATTAGGAAGCTTGGAAAAGCTTGGAAATCTTTTCTGTGGCTGGCCTGCGACTGCGCAGTCCGATGTGAGACTGCACAGAAGCCACGGTGATGAAGTACTTTTCTCCCTTTCTCACAATACAAGAACTCGTGGAGTGATGAATACATGGAATTTGCTGCCAAAGGAGGTGGCGGCGGCTACAA
>NW_015180644.1:0-900 GCF_001447785.1 Gekko japonicus
TCTGTTTTGAAGTGAGGCTCCCAGAACTGCGCACAGTGCTCTAGGTGTGGCCTGACCAATGCGGTCTGCAGCAAGACTGACATCTTGTGATTTGGAAGCTATGCCCCCTGTTGATACACCTAGCCTCCTGTCTCACACAGTGGCCAGCCAGTTCCTCTGGAGGGCCAACAACAGGGCAAAGAGGCCGAGGCCTTCAAAAGAACGTCAGAAGAGCCCCGCTGGATCAGACCAGTGGTCCATCCAGTATCCTGTCTCACACAGGGGCCAACCAGTTCCTCTGGAGGGCCCAGAACAGAGCATGGAGGCCGAGGCCTTCATAAGAACATCAGAAGAGCCCTGCTGGATCAGACCAGTGGCCCATCTAGTCCAGCATTCTGTCTCACACTGTGCCCAACCAGTTCCTCTGGAGGGCCAACAACAGAGCATGGAGGCCGAGGCCTTCATAAGAACATCAGGAGCCCTGCTGGATCAGACCAGTGGTCCACCTAGCCCAGCATCCTGTCTCACTCAGTAGCCAACCGGTTCCTCTGGACAGCAAACAACAGAGTATAGAGGCTGAGGCCTTCCTAAGAACATCAGAAGAGCCCTGATGGATCAGACCAGTGGTCCATCTAGTCCGGCATCCTGCCTCACACAGGGGCCAGCCAGTTCCTCTGGAGGGCCAACAACAGGGCAGAAAGGCCGAGGCCTTCATATGAACAAGAGCCCTCCTGGATCAGACTAGTGGCCCATCTAGCCCAGCATCCTGTCTCACACAGAGGCCAGCCAGTTCCTCTGGAGGGCCCAGAACAGGGCAGGGAGGCCGGGGACTTTGTAAGAACATCAGAAGAGCCCTGCTGGATCAGACCAGTGGTCCGTCTAGTCCAACAATCTGTCTCACACAGTGGATAACCAGTTCCT
>NW_015180645.1:0-872 GCF_001447785.1 Gekko japonicus
GAGTGGGAAATTGACCAATAGAAACGGGGTTAAGGGAGGCACGACCGTAGCGCAGCTCTTGTGTGAAATAAGTCTAAGCCTGTGGTGAATCAAGGATTGCCAATACAAGTTATCTGCTAATTTTGAGCTTATCATTCAAATAATTAAAAATAAAAATAAATGGAGTTCAAGCCAATTTTAAAGATCCTTCAACTACTTAATGGTAAAGATATTAGGTCTGTGAATCGATTAAGGTAGTTTTCTGTAAACTTCATTCTAGGTCAGCAAAATCATCTAGCCAGAATGACCACTTGGCCATAATACTAGTAGTGGTAACCTGTCTATCTTGCTGTGCAATCCAGTCTGAGGATTTTTATTTTAATGAACAGTTTAAGGAGGCTTAGGAAAACCCATCTGCCACTTTGTATCGTACAAGCAATATCTTTCTCCAGTGTTTTTATATGAGGTCAACTACATGTCTTGTGAAACGGAAATATATTTTAAAATGGGGTGAGGGGTGGGGAATCAATGTAGTTAAATTCCCCATAAAAGAAATGAGGACCTTGACTCTCTCCTTTTTTTCTGCTTAATGCCACCTTTCTTTCCAAAAAAACCCCTCTGTTCTTTCAGCACAACTCCAGTGCTGGCGCTGCTGGCTTTTGAATCAAGGCCTCTGCTGGAAGGTTCTTCCACATTTTGACTGCTTTTTGCCTAAAATGACATAGTAAAAAATCTGAACAGCACTACTTTTTACATTACTCTCCTGATTGCCCAAAAAACGTTTCAGCGGTCAAACAGGATTCCACTCTTTTATAAAAACAAAACCAAATGACTGAGACAGACAAGAGAACATTCATTGAAACGCAGCACAAGGAGCATTAGTTTAAACAAAA
>NW_015180646.1:0-876 GCF_001447785.1 Gekko japonicus
TGCTATTGCTAAAATATATAAATCTACATCTCTTGCTAACTGGAAACCCCTAAAAGACTTTTTGTGTGAAACGGAAAAGAATGAATTGATGATCTGCGGTTTGGAAGATTAAGGGAAAAAATAATATAGTTTATAGTTAAAAGAGGTTTTATATATATATGCATCGAGTAAGGGTGAATCAAGTAAACTAGTTTGTATCCATCGCGGGGGAAAAATCAGTAAATTACCCTTTATATTTCTTTAAACTTTTTTCTTTGTTTTTCTGTCTTTTATCTTTTACTTTTTTCTCCATTTTGCTTTGTTCTTTTTATTTGTAGTTCAAAATTTTCAATAGAAATGTATATTTAAAAAAGATACTCAGTGAGTGGGTTGTGTACACCCAAGTTTAGACTTTCTACCTAAGGTAGTTTCCAAGTTCCATCTAGCACAGGATATTGCTCTACCAGTATTTTTCCCTACTCTGAGCTCAGAGGTGGAAAAGGCCCTACATACCCTTGAAGTTAGGAGGATCCTCCTTTACTATATAGAAAGAACCAAACCATTTTGTAAGAACAAAGCATTATTTATTTGTTATTGGGGCCCCAAGAAGGGCAAAGCTGCTTCAGCTCAGTCCATGTCTAAATGGGTAGTTGTTGTCATCTGTTCCTGCTGCATGGCATCTGGGAAGCCGTGTCCACTTGATATGAAGGCACACTCCACCCCAGTGCAGGGGTTGTCTGCTGCATTTCATCAATGAGTTCCCCTCCTGGACATCTGTAAGGTGGCAGCCTGATCAACAGAGAACACATTTGTGAAGCATTATGTTTTAGACTCTGTTCCAGTGAGAGACTCACCCAACCTCCTCTGCTGAGTAGCTTGCTAATGGTCCCAATGTGG
>NW_015180647.1:0-875 GCF_001447785.1 Gekko japonicus
GCATTGTTAATTTCTGCCTGAAATCCTGTCTCTTTTAAAGGAATTTGGAGCTTGTTTCAAATCAATTCCATTTTGATCAAAAGAGCAATCGGAAGACAGGAGGAGTGGGTAAAGAGATTCTCTGCAGTTTCAGAACCCCCCTCTCTAGATTCTCAGAGGCAGCCAATGTCTTCCCAAACCTTTCCACCCCGTTGTGGTGTGTAACATCCTCCCCAAACCGTGCTGGAGTCACAAACAGGTACATAGAGGTATAACAAAAAAAAAAAAAAACAACCTAAACAACAAAGAGAAATCAAAAAAATCCTTCTTATGAAAGAGAAAGAGAGAATAAGAGGGATCAAAGTGAATTTCAGAAGAAGATGTCCCTTTCCCCATAACAATGCTAGAACAATCCTCGCTGAACCACTGCCAGTCACACAAGACTGGTATATACCCAGTAGTTTCCTTCTGGTCAGGAGAAGACTATTGGGTTGTTTGGTTAATATAGGCCCCGTTCACACGGGAGAGCCACGAATGTTGGGTGGATGATGATAGGCGGATTTTCCGGGCGCGATCACACCGCAACATCTGGGAAGTGTAGTGCACCCATGGCTAACCCATGGCTTCGTGCCGAAGATACGGAGTAAAAAACTAGTACTTACTGGCAAATGGTTTGCCACGGGCTGCCGATTTGCCACGGGCTGTGTGATCGTGCTGGCGTGGCTTTTCCCTCCAGCCGTCTTCGCCGAGGCGCACACGCTGAGGGACGGAACCGTGGTTTGCCGCCGACGCGTCTGATCACATTGTCGCGGGTCTAATTGCGCCACTGCAAATAGCCACGCCTCCCCCCCCGTGTTTTTCGTCACATGTGACCAGGGCCATAGAAGAGTTTGCCC
>NW_015180648.1:0-839 GCF_001447785.1 Gekko japonicus
CCTTGTGGCTAATAGCTACTGGTGGACCTTTGCTCCATATGTTTCTCCAGTCCCTCTTCAAACTGTCTATGCCTGCAGCTGCCACAGCTTCCTTCAGTGTGGTGGCTGGAGTTTTGGGCTAGGACCTGGGAGACCCAGGTTCGAATCCCAACTCTGCCATGTAAGCTCGCTGGGTGATGCTGGGCCAGTCACACCCTATCTGAGCCCAACTTACCGCACAGAGAATTGGAGGAAGGGAGAAAGTCGGTGGAGTGGTTAGCGTGTCAGACTGGGATCTAGTAGAACCAGGTTCAAATCCATGCTCTGCCAAGGAAGCTTGCCGGGTGACCTTGGGCCAGCCCCCCACTCTCAGCCTAACCTACCTCACAGGGTTGTTGTGTGGATAAAATGTAAGAAAAGAGAGCGGTGTAAGCTACTCTGGGACCCCGTTTGGGATAAAGGCGGGATATAGATGAAGTAAATAAATAAAAAATAAATAAGGTTGCGGTCACACATGCCAGTTGAAGCGGAGGGGAAGGGAGGCTATTCCCTCCGGAGGAATTTGACCCGCGGTGGCGAGATCACACAGTCCTTTGTAGCTGCAGGCTCAGCCCGTCACAGTGTGATCAGACACAACTGTGGGTGAGTTGGGGGTGGGTTTTTTTTGCTGTTTGTTCCCCATGCGCATAAACAAGGAGTTGCACCTCCTCACCGAGGGCCCCGTATGGGTAAGCGATGGTGTGCATACTGCAAAGAGGGGCGGGGGAACAGCAATGAGCCAGGATGGCCTGATCAGACCATCCCGGCAGCATGCATGGGTGCTTGTGCTATCAGACAGGGGGAAATCCGTCCATGGCAGC
>NW_015180649.1:0-910 GCF_001447785.1 Gekko japonicus
AAATAAATAAATAAATAAATAAAGCCATATAAATGTCTCCATCCAGCAACAAGAATAAAACGAGCCAGTGGGAACAATACAAAAATCACAAGCAACCTGCGACGACTTATTAAAAGCGTGTTGGAAGAGCCCTTCCACCTTGCAAGCCCTGCGGAAGCGAACAGACGTGCTCTGATACAGCATTCCACCAGGGTGGGGCCACCACAGACAAGGGGAGGGGTGAGCCAGTCGAGAGCCGGGCACCACCAAAAGACTGCACGATGAAGAGCGCATAAATATGTTTAATAAACATAAAAAGAAAAAAAAAATTAAATGACTTGCAGCGCAATCCTGAAGTGGAGTTGCACCCTTCTGAACAAATGGATTTAGACGGCTGTAACTCACTGCTTCGGACTATGTTGCTACACAGGAAATGCAAGTGTATGGTTGCGTATTATGGTTGCGTATGGCTGAAGTTACATACCCAGAGCCAGGGCTCAAAGGTACTGCTAACCTGCTGCTGCTCTTGTCTGATCACATGATTTTGGCTTTGGATTCCCTCTTGCAGAGAATGCATATTAACATCAACATTAATATTGCACCATAATGGATGCCCGCCATTATGCTAGCACTTTCTGTATTGTTTTTAGACCTACTTTATTGCAGTTATATTTAATCAATTATTTTATCCTGCTATAATACTATGTAGGCCGCCATGAACCTGCTCCGGCGGAGAGGGCGGGATATAAATTAAATAAATAATAATATCTTCAAAAAAAAATATGAAGAGCGCAGGCACCGCGGGGGATCGCAGCAGGAGAGGTGGTCCCTCAGGAATGACGGTCTCAGGCCATTTAGCAGAGGGGGTCGAGCTCTCTGCATATTACGAGGGCCGGTTCTGACACTTTGTCAGGCTGGGCCACGTGTGCCA
>NW_015180650.1:0-856 GCF_001447785.1 Gekko japonicus
GATCTTCACGATATTTGGAGACTCCAACACCATAACACCAGGGATTATACCCACTATTCTAATCAATTCAGAACGTATTCACGTTTGGATTATTTATTACTCTTCTCGGATTTAATTAGTAAAGTCAATTCGTCTAGTATAGGATTACAAAAATGGTCCGACCACGCTCCAGTGGAGTGCACAATTCTAGATAAACCTAAAGTTAAAAACCACAATTATTGGAAATTCCACAATCTCTTATTATATGATAATAAATCCAGACTACAATTGCAACAGGAACTCGAGCAATACTTCAAAATAAACACAACTTCCCAAGTTTCCACCCATAGTATCTGGGAAGCCTCTAAAGCTGTTATCAGAGGAAAGTGTATATCCTTACTAGCATTCTGCAAAAAAGAAAAATCAATTATTAGAACAATCACTTATTAGAATCTTTTGCAGAACATCCAAAAATTAGAAACAGAACATAAGCAGACCGGTAGTACCAAAATCTACAAACAACTTCAAGATAACAGAAAACAACTCAAAATTCTAGACGAATCAATGATCCATAGAAATGATTTTAATTATTTTAAATCAAGTACCACCAAATCCCCAAGGAGACTTCAATTTTTGACTTGGAAGCTGAAGCAAAGACAATCCGATCATCATATCACTGCTCTTAAAGATCAACACAATAACCTTAGATCTAGTGAAGAGGAACTTGCCAGAATTTTGGAAAACTTTTATAAAAACCTTTATACCTCATCTTGTCCTAACCCTCAAAACATCCAGGAGTACCTTAGTAACACCAATAATCTGCTGAAGTTAGAAGAGGAACATCGACTACTGCTTGAAGAACCCTTTAATCTAAAAG
>NW_015180651.1:0-836 GCF_001447785.1 Gekko japonicus
CATACTAGGTCTTTTGAGACAAAGTGAGAAGACCTGAAGAGGTAGATTCTATTTATGGGAATCCTTGATAGTGCTGATTTGTGATCCTGCTTCAGCGCCATAGTGTTCCCAATAGAACATCAAAAAGAGAGAGAGAGCGAACAATTGTGTGTGGGAAGAAAACAGGCACGAAAAACAAAACATCATTGCAGGAAGCACTACGGGGCATTTTACACATCACCCCATAGTGCTTCAGAAGTGGTAGGAAGGATTAAAGACAGGAAGAAAGCAGTTTGAGTTAACAACACTTCAGGCACCCTTCCCAAATGTGACAGAAGTGTCTGAACAGGTAAATATATTCCATTAGAAGCCAGTTACTAAAATGGGTCTGAAGAAAAAACCTGTTAGTAACCAGTTCCTGAAACATAATACTTAGGCTGTCTGGAAAAGGCCTATTTTATAGCCTTTTCTCTCAGTATTTTCCTTTCAATAGTTGTAATTCTCATCCATAAATATTGACAGGGATCACACCATTGGTTTGGGAAGGCAGACTAAACCAAGGGGCCAAAACATCATTCCTTGAACGCAATTATACTTGAAAAAAACCTCTATCATTTGTTCTTCAGTGCAGGATGGGATAATGGATTTTAACATCAAAATACATTATTTTTATGACATAATTCCATGACTCCTGTGGTCTTTAGGTGGCCCATACTCAGCTGGTCACGTGTAAGATAGGAAACCAATGTGTTTTGTACATGGAAAAGGGCAGTTCTGGGAAACACTGGCAGCAGGGCCAGCCCAAAGGTTTTCCACCCCCCAGGCAGAGATCCACCACCAGCCAATTCGGGCATGCT
>NW_015180652.1:0-861 GCF_001447785.1 Gekko japonicus
TCCCGCAGGAAATGACCCCTGTCCCTCCCCAAGCCAGAAATAAATACAATTTACCAGAAGCTGGAAGAAGCAGGAAGTAAAGGTGATGTGCATACTAGTGACGTCGGGGGGGGGGAACACTCTGGTTTTTGGGCAAAACTCTATTGTTGAAGCCAATTTTACCGTAGAGTTTTGCCCCAAAACCAGAGTGTCACCTCCAATGTCACTGATGTGCCTACGTCACTTCCAGGTGACACAGGCACGTTGCGTTTATTTCTGGGTAGGTTACTTCCTGCTCCCGGAATGCTCCCCCCACCCGGGGGTCCGATGGACCTGGCAACCCTAAGCAAGAGGGAGACTGCATGGGTGATGGTTGTGATTGGATGGTAGCTGTACCCGAGGGGCAGCGCTGATTGGCTGGAGAGAGAGGTGGTTCAGTGTACGTGTGTGAGAGAAGAAGAGAGTGTGGAGCGGGTGAAGAATGAGGTGCTGGGAAGCCTGAGAGAAAACTGTATTCTATTGTGGAAGTTATTAGCCTAAGTGGCTAGTGAGGGGAATTAAGCTTTGTGGAAGTTATTACCCTAAGTGGCAAATTTGTGGCAATAAGATCTATTTAAGGAACCTTAGAGAAACTGTAGAAGAACTGTACGCCTATCTGGTACCATCACGCTTATGTACCTATCTGAAATCATTAAGCTTGTTAACCATACAGAAACCATCACACTGTTATACTCATAAATAAATTCTATTTATGTTTAAGAGGAACAACTGTTTTATTTAGAGTTAAGGATCCTTTTTTTACCTCAGAGCCACCCCTATGTGCTTACCGTTTTGTCATTCCAACATATACGACTAAGGGTGTTTCTGCACTAGACCTTAAAT
>NW_015180653.1:0-839 GCF_001447785.1 Gekko japonicus
AGCGACATTTAAAAAAAGAAAATCCACACGGAGCCCAGATTTGGCGCATCTCCCGGACCTAGAAATCCCCACCTAGACGCAAGCAGGTATTGCTTTTTTAAAAAAATTATATTTAAATCTCACCTTTCAGTGGAAATTGGTGGGAACCAGTGTTCCCTCTAAGGTCAGGGAGTCGTGGGCGAAAATTCTACCTCGCGAGCGAAAAGAAGCGAGGAGCGTTAAAGTTGCGAGCGAGTCGACATTTGACTATCGCGTGAATTGTTTTTAGGAGATTATTTCCATCGCCTTGTAAAAAAAAAACCTCTCAGAATGAATTCTTTCAAACAATATTGAAGCGACATTTTAAGAATGATTTAAACATTATGGGCGAGAACAGAATCAAGTCAAATTTTGTTACACAAAATGTTGTCCTCTACAGGGGGAGACCAGGCCTCCGGAGAACGGGTCTACCTGCCCTTTCCACTATATTGATAAACCTGTCCTCAAGAGAACAGGTCTACCTGCCCCAGTCCACAATATTGGTAGACCTGGCCTCCAGAGAACAGGTCTACCCACTCATTGCCACTGTATTGGTAGACCTGGCCTCCGGAGAATGGGTCTACCCACCCCTTTTCACTACACTGGTAGACCTGGTCTCTGGAGAACGGGTCTACATGCCTCAGTCCACTATACTGGTAGACCTGACCTTGGACTGTTGCCCTGCACTGAGCCTTAGAAAACACACCAGCACTTGGGGGTGGGGGTGGGGACTCTTGCAGGCTACTTTGTTTTTTAAGTGAAATATGAAAACCAGCATTACAGGACAAGGGCAAACAGAGGAGGAACAATCACTGTCAGAA
>NW_015180654.1:0-872 GCF_001447785.1 Gekko japonicus
GCTGTGCAGCGCGTCACTCTTGCCACCTGTTGCCTGTCGCTTATGCTGCTTGTAGCTTGTGTTTCTCCTTGGTGGTCACTCATTCAGTCGCTCATGATCTTCCTCATTGCTCTTGGTCTTGCTTGTCGCTTGTTCCACTCCAAGCCATGAGGAGGCGGGGTATATGTGGAAACAAAAAGGCGTGGCTTTTGACCCCATCCACTTCATTCACAAAGGAGGGGGTGGGGAGAGAAGAGGGCCCCGAAGGACACACTCCCCTCAGCAGCTGACAGGGTGGTTCCCTCGGCTTCCTTCCCTCTCACCACTATCTCATGGGCTGGATTGGAGCCCGGGGGGGGGGCTGGTTCTGGCACCCCTGCTCTAAACTAACCTTATTGGTTACCTCTGCAGTTTTTGGAACAGTAGAGCAGGCTGCCCTTTGGGGTGATTCTGGGATTTCACCTGCTTTGGTCCACTGGTGTAATGTACTCATCTCGACCACGTGCGCGACCGTTGGGCCATGCGGTCGTGCAAAAGCCTGAAGCTTCATTCCTGTAGAACAATAGCCCAGCGGATCCTAGCCCGCACCTATCGGAGGGCCAGGTCCGCTTCCGAGAGCCTATGGGACTCTCGGCTTCTGTAAATAGCCAGTAGGGAATAGGGGGTGTGTTTTGGTGGTGGGATTCACAGCGCATATAAACCGGCATGTGAGCCGGCATCCTTCGTCTTGTTCTTACGAAATAAAAGTACTCTTGCTGAAATCACGCTACGCTCTCAGTACTTTTAAACTGGACTCCCCGGGGAGGCTAATGAGGGCTTTCTTGGGCCTAGTTAGGAGGGTAGGGGGACAAGCGATGCCACAGGCCTGACTAGTATAAAGTACTGAGACTGAA
>NW_015180655.1:0-862 GCF_001447785.1 Gekko japonicus
CTCAGTCTGCCCCTCTCTTTCTCTCCCCCTCCTCTCTCTCTCTCACACACACACAATCTCCTCCTCTTCGGCCTCCTTTTCTGCAGCTTCCTTGTTTTTCTGGCAGTGGGGAGGCTGCTCACCTGAGAGGGATCTGGCGGTGGCGTCCTCTGCCTTGTGGCTCCAGGGCTGCCTTGCTGGCAGTGGGGAGGCCAGCTGCCTGGGAAGGACCCAGTGATGTCAGCGTCCCCTACCCCATCACTCCAAGGCTGTCTTGCTGGCCACGGGGAGGCTGGCCACTTAGCAAAGCTCCAAGTCTGGCACAAGGAACGATGAGTTCAGACTGCGCAAGTGCAGAAAACTCAGTTTTTTTATGGGGGAGTATTATTTTTTTAACTTTTTGCATTTTTCTGCAACCCTGGAGAGTACTCCAAGTGTGCAGAAAAACCTGTTTATCCTCCAGGTGCCCTTGTTCTGTGGAAATAAGTATCCACACACAGAAGGACCCTTGGCTATTAGATATGTAGATTAGAATTTTTATTCTGTTCTGTAAGCCACCCTGAGCCAGCCTAGGCTGGGAGGGCGGGATAACAAATTAAATAAATCAAATCAAATGACCACCTTTGGTATGAGGCGAAAGTGAGTCTCGACCTTAAATCCATCATCACTGAACAGTTGACTGGTACTTTAAAAGGTAAAGGAAGCTACCCGGTGCATTTGTGAGGATCTTAGGAAGGATCCATGCCCATGGGTATTCTCTGCCATTAGAGTTAAAACTAAGAGTTTAAAAAACATTAGCTCAATATACAGCAAAGCATCCTTTTTGAGAGTATGAAAAGAAACCTGGGCTCACTAGAAATCAACTTGCGAGCTCCATAAAACT
>NW_015180656.1:0-846 GCF_001447785.1 Gekko japonicus
TCAAATAATTTAAATGGTTATTCAAATTGACAATCACTGATTAAGATGGAGCAGCATGACCATATGATCAGGAGTACAACGTTGTAACATTGCATGAACACTGTATACCAGGCATATAATGTGCTACTTTTTGTTCCCCCAAGTGTTGGGATAGCATATGCAGACTATTGTGCCATATAATAAACAATTCTGCCTCAGTACAGAAGTATAAAACAGACCTAATCTAAACTGACCCAACCCAGCGGGAATAGTAATGGCAAGGAGATACACAGTTTTCTCTCTTCTGTATATGCCAATGACAGCTTTGTCAAATTAATGGCCAATGCACTTGAATACAGTGTGCTAGAACATAAGCATATTTTCTATGGGCAGAAGCCACTTCCACCACCGGAAAGGATATGTATGCTTTTTGCCATTTTTTGCCTCTTCTACTACAGACCCACATTTTGCTCCAATGCTGTTCCTTGGAGTCATGATGTTGAACATGATTTTAATCAATCAATTAAAATCATGTTCAAAATCATGACTCCAAGGAACAGCATTGGAACAGCATTTATTAATTAACTGATCAACATTATTTGTAGTCCACCTTTCTCACAGGGACTCAAGGTGGGTTACACATAGTGAATCAGTACAGTCAACAAAATGGGACATAGAATAACCAATACATTAGGATTTTAAAAGTCTGGAACCACTAGAAAGAACTGAAGCACAGCATAAGTGTTAACATGATACATTAAACAGTGCAGAAATTACATAATAGGATCCTACTTATGATAAACTATGCACAACAATATAGACTACCCAGAGCAGGCTACAGTAAAAAGGTCAAGGTTTCCCTTGCTC
>NW_015180657.1:0-844 GCF_001447785.1 Gekko japonicus
CGTGGGCAGGCTGATATTGGGGGGGGGGGGCGCAATGGTTCTCTGCCTGTCAGGGGGGGAAGTTGCCTGGTGCTGAGGACTCAGGGGCATTGGTGGTGTTTCCACGGACACCAGTGGCATTGCTAGGCTCTATGAGCCTCGGCAAGTGATTTGGTTAAAATGAAATGAAAAATCCCGTCTCCTCTGCTAGGGGGCCTCCTTGGATATCTACTAGCAGCCCCCCCCACACACACACACACACTGGCACTGTGTTTTGGGGTATCAGGAGAGGGCTGCAGTTTATTCCCATTGCAGGAGGAGTTGTGCGTCCCCCAAACACACACGTGCAATGTTACCTTCTCCATTGGTAGACCGGATTAAGGCTCTTTGCCTCCCTCCACAGAACCAAAACCACCAGCGACAGAACTCCAGTTTCCTGCATTCATTTTTCCTTGTCCTTCAAAGACACCCATCACCCCTCCACCCACCCCCAATCCCAGCGACAGAGCGGCGTGGAACGGATGCCCAACGGGGTTGCCAGCCTGCAGGCGGGGCCTGGAGATCTCCCGGGGCTATATTTGTAGAGAGATCCATCCTCCCCCTCCCGGGAAAACGTCTGCTTTGGAGGGGGGGGGGAGGCGGCTCTGTGGTATTAGACTCCACTGAGATCCCCCCCAGGCTCCACCCACCCCCAAATCCCCCAGGAATCCCCCATCGCGGACTGGGAGGACCCCCCGACTTGAAAGCAGCAGAATTAAAACGACCAGGGCAACTGAACGCCGGTTTCAGACACTGAATTTTCTGGGACTTAAAGAAAGTGATTATCCCCCCCATTCATTTGCATGGTGCAGAAAAACCGATGCTG
>NW_015180658.1:0-873 GCF_001447785.1 Gekko japonicus
TGATAATAGAGGGCTCTGTGGATAGGAAAGACCCATCTTGAACATGATCACGCCTCAAAGATCAGGTTTGCAGGTTCTGCTTCTGGCCTCCCAAGTTTGGGCTGTAGGTCAGGAATACTTTATTCCAGCTTCTGCTTATTAATCAACTATATTATTGGAAGACTGTTGGAAGACAAAGACCTGGCCACTATCATTCATATCCTAGTCAGCTTGGGGTAATGCATTCTGTGTTAAACCGCGCATGAAGAAGGCTTGGAAACTATACATGAAACAAAATGCCTTAGCCAGAAGATATGTAGTTTGTATTTGCCTATATTGAAAAAATTTGCATTGGCTACATTTCTAGGCACAATTCAAGGGACTGGCTTCAGTGTACCTAATTCAGTGTACCTAATTCTCAACATTGCCACATCTGTGTCTACTTTAATCCAGAGACTGGAACCATGAACAGACAAGAAAGATCTTTCTAAATACCTGAGAAAAACAGGAAAAAAAATCTGAAATAAAAAATTGACAATCATTTTTTTTTAAAAAAAACCTGACAATAATAGAAGCAGTGCCTATACCTTTAAGGTGTCCATTGTGAGGATTGCTAGGCAACCACAACAATATTACCTGCCTTCAAACCTTGTTTTCTCAGCCATGAAAGCTTGCTGGGTGACCATGGACCAGTCACTCTCTCTGAGCCTAATTGACCTCACAGAATTGTTGTGAGGATAAAATAGAGGACTGTAACCTGCTTTGGAATTCCAAAGCAGAAAGGTGGGGCATGCTTACTTTGATTACTTAGATCTCAGATTTTTCTGCAAACCTGGGCCTTTCCCCAGGTTTGTAGAAAGATCTATTTTCGCTGTTCATGACTTCAGTCTCTGT
>NW_015180659.1:0-870 GCF_001447785.1 Gekko japonicus
TCATCATGCAGGGGCTGGTTGCTGACCACTGATTGTGCTTGCCCAGGCTCATTATCCAATATGTACACACCATTCTGGACCTTTCCTGTGACAAGCACCTTATCAGCTTTCAATATTTGGCATTTGTCCCTCTCAAACCTTACTGAGAAACCAGCACTTGTGACTTCGCCTACGCTTAACAAATTGTGTTCTAGGCTAGGCACACAAATGACTTCTTTAAACTCATGTTTGAGGCTTGGAAAATAAACCTTTCCCTGGACATCAGCTATTGCAGGGGCCCCATTTGCAAGACTTACATGATCTGGGTGAGCTGGCTGAGGGTCAGTCAGCAAACCCTTGTCCCTTATGAAAGTTTTGCTGGCACCTGAATCCAGGACCCACTGATTCAGGTCCAAATCTTCTTTTGCAGTGACCAATGTCACTTGGGGTTTGGCCACATGCTGAGGCTGCCTCGTTGCTCCCTCCTTGAGTGCGTTGGTGGCCTGTTCTGTCTTCCGAGGGCAAAATCTTTGGACATGCTGCTTTGAACCACACAAATAACAACGCCTCACTTTCAGGGCTTTAAACGACTGGCATGCCATGTGGTCTTCCCCTCTCGGCTGGGCTGAAGCTGGACACCTGGAATCTTTGGCTCGGTTCCCAGAGCTTTTGGCATTGTTCCCAGAACTGTTGCCTTGACTGCCAGGATGGCCGACTGCCAACTCCTGCCGAGCTATCTGAGAATCCTGATGTTGTAAAATTCTCCCAGCAATGAAGTCAAACGTCAAATCAGCTAATTTTGTACTTTCAATTGTAGTAACAAGAGGGGTGTATTCCTCAGACAATGAACAGAGAAGAATTCTTGATTTGTCCTCCTCTGTGAGGGTCTTC
>NW_015180660.1:0-869 GCF_001447785.1 Gekko japonicus
ATCAGTAGCCAGTGTAATTGCTGTACTATCAGGGTCTTATGCTCCTAATAGCTGGCCCCAACTAGCTGTTTAGCCTCAGCATCCTGCACTAGCTGCAACTTTCAAACACCCTTCAAGGGTAGCCCTAAGTAGTTCACATTCCATAGTCTAGTCTAGATGCAACTAAGACACAGATCACTGTGGCTAGATCTGACTGAACCAGCCAAAGTTGGGAAAAAGCATTCTGAATCACTGCAGTAACCTAGTTTAAGTGCCATGTTGAGTGAATCAAAGTTTGTGTCTGATGGCACCTTTAAGATAAACAAAGTTTAATTCAAGGTATAAGCTTTTGTGTGCAAGCACACGTCTTCAGATAACCACTTCAGATATTTCTCCAGAGTGTTGAGTAAGCACTTTCAAGATGTGAATCTGGCTTTTTAAGGGGAATATAGCCCAATCCAGGACAGGACAGATCTGAAGTCTCTGTTCTGCCTTTCTGCTAACCTAGAAGATCTCTGTCTTCTCAGGATTGATTGATTGATTGAATGAATACCAACCAGTTCAGCTCACAGTCTGTTTGCCAGTCATGAACAGGGAGCCAGTTTATCATTGAACACAACTTAATGGGAGTTCCTACTTTCTCCTTCCCCCACAAACCTGTCAGCAGCCAATTGTATAAATAAACTGTAGGCAAGTTGATCAGTCAACCAATAAATCAGTCAGCCAATAATTATGAATCCTGGATTTCTTTTGAAGCTTTACCATTTGGTTTTGCTTGAGAACATGTTATTGATGCTATTTGGCACAACCATCAGCACTCTGGCAGGTCTATTTCCCTTTTTCTGATGTTTAATTACTTGACTTTAGTCTTGCATAACTTCTGATTAGAT
>NW_015180661.1:0-910 GCF_001447785.1 Gekko japonicus
TAAGTTGAAATTATAAATAAATATAAATACATATAAATAAATGATATTTGCATACTGAAAAAACTCATGATGTATTGAGGAGGAGGAAGAGGAGGAAGAGGAGGAGGAGATTGGATTTATACTCCGCCCCTCGCTCGGAGTCTCAGAGCAGCTTACAAACTCCTTTCCCTTCCCCTCCCCACAACAGAAACCCTGTGAGGTAGGTGGGGCTGAGAGAGCTCTTTCTAAAACTGCCCTTTCAAGGACAGATCTTATCAGATCTATGGCTTGCCCAAGGTCATCCAGCCAGGTGCAAGTGGAGGAGTGGGGAATCAAACCCGGTTCTCCCAGATTAGAGTCCACACAATGTTGTTCAACTTTTCTGTTCACTGTAGCTGTAATCTTCCATACCTTCCCCTTCAGACAGCAGTCTCCTTTGCAAGATGGAGAGAAAACAACTGTACCCATATGCAATGCTCCCTCTAAGCTGTGGAGTCTTGTGAGCTACTGGCATTAAAGTTGTAAGCAAGCAGTTTGGCTACTGCATAAATTAGAGTACGGTCACACGTGCCAGATAACACGGGTGGGGGGAGCGAGGCTATTTGCTCCGTAGTAATTTGACCCACCACTATGTGATCAGATGCAACGGCGGGTGAATCAGGTTTTTTTCTTTGCCGTGTGTTTCCGGTGCGCTCCAACGAGGGATCACTGATGCAATGGGAGCATGCTGGAGTGATCACATGGGGAAGTCCATCTGCGGCCCATCGCAAACCCATTTGATACTGCAGTTTCCCCGGTATTTCTTAACTCCATCTCTTCGGCAGCGCGAAACGAGTTGCTGACGGGTGCGGGATGCTTGCCAGATGTTCCCGTGTGTCGCACCCTTAAAATCCACCCAACAGTCGTGCCTATTGCATGGCTAATTCTGCGT
>NW_015180662.1:0-739 GCF_001447785.1 Gekko japonicus
CTCCGTTTTAACTAAAGACAACTTTATTGCTAGTATACATCAACTGGAGGTCAACAGAAATAAACAAATGCAAGCTGAGCTTAAGCCTATGAAGGAACAACTCTCAGTACTCACTAAATCAATGTCTGAAGTATCAAAGATGGCTGAGCTGGCTTTGGAAGCCTCTATAGCTACACATAAAGAGGTGCGTCATTTGCAAGTAGCAGAGAAATGGGCAAAAGGCAAAATTATGACTATGAAAAATAAACAAAAAGAAAAAAACCTGAAGTTTTGCGGGATGCCAGAAAATGCTGAAGGGGAACAAGAACTTAAATCTTTTTTGGCGTCCTGGTTTGCTATTGCCCTGGACTTTGATGAGAATACAGCACCATTGATTGATGCAGCTTATATGGGTCTGTGTACTGCCCATTCAGAAAAGTTCCCCAGGAACATTATTGCCACAATTCCTGACTCTAAAATCAGGGGAATTATTCTTTAAAAAGCAAGAACAGTAACGGGACTGTTATATGATGATGTTAAGATTCTGGCTTTATTAGACCTCACAGCAGAAACTCTACAGCATAGGAGGGACCTTCATACTATAACAGACAAATTAAATCAAAATAACATCAGGTTCCGCTGGAGTTCAGCTAACGAAATTATGGTTTTACACCAAGGTACTAGACTTTTTGCTAGTGACTTACACTTGGGATACGGTCTTCTTAAAACGCTCCCATGTGATTTCCCTACTCCATTGGAA
>NW_015180663.1:0-860 GCF_001447785.1 Gekko japonicus
AGACCACCGTGGACGTCCAGGGTTGCTACACAGAGAAAGCAATGGCAAGCCACCTCTGCTCGTCTCTTGCCTTGAAAAGCCTACAGATCTCAGAAGCTAAGCAGGGTCGGCCCTGGTTAGTACTTGGATGGGAGACCGCCGAGGAAGTCCAGGGTTGCTACGCAGAGGCAGGCAATGACTAACCGCCTCTGTCCATCTCTTGCGTTGAACACCCTATGGGGTTGCCACAGGTCAGCTGCAGCTTCTCAGCACTCTCCCACCACTACAGCATACGGAGGGTGCCCCCCCAGAGTACGAACAGCCAGTGTAGGCTCATGCTGAGGCTGTCCTATTGCAACGAATGAAACCCAGGTTCAAATCTCCACTCTGGCATGAAGCTCACGGGGTGAACTTGGGCCAGTCACCCCGGCTTCTCCCACAAGGGTGGGGCGTGGATAAAACGGAAGGAGAGGATATCACGGACCCTGCCCAGAGCTCTTCGGGGGAAAGGCAGGATAAAAACGTGGCAGCTAAGCCGGACCGGGCCGGCTGCCGTATTTGAGGCCCATTTGGCTCTGTTCTCAGGACCTAGAAGGAGGAGGGCTCTGCCCATGCCAACTCTAAGAAGCGGAGATCAAACAGGTCTCTCGCCAGCCACTAGCCGACACGCACCCGTCACCACAGGGAGGCTCTTCACAAGTCCGCAGCTGCTGCTAAGAGCCTGAGAATGTGAGAAATGGACTCCGTAAAGGTCAAGACGGATGAAGTCACCCTGCGCTCCGGGAACCAGAAAAAAGGAAACCGATTTCCAGGGCCATCCCTCCGCACCCAGGAATGACACCGGTTAGTCTTCTACGTGGATAGAGAACTGCCAGAAGTAC
>NW_015180664.1:0-857 GCF_001447785.1 Gekko japonicus
AGCACGTGGGGGATCACCTGGTTTTGGGTTCTCCCCTGCGCCGGTTGGCCAGTGGGGGAGAATATGACATGCCTAGATCACCTGGTAGAATTAGCTTCAAACCATAGAGTTTTGCCCCAAACCCAGAGCGTCTCCTCCGACATCACCAACATGCCTATATCACGTCTGGGTGACATAGGCACATCCCCTTTCCCCATGTCCCTGGCATGCATATATCACTCGGAAATGGCGAAGGCACAGCTTGCTTCTTCCTTACTCTCTACTGGAGCATCCAGGTAAGTCCCCCACAGGCTTGTCACTTAGACCTGGCAACCCTACATAAACATAACCCACACCTTCTAAATTCATTTTTTAAAGATGACTTGGATTCAGTGAAGTATGTTTTAAAAGAAATGATTGCTGGCCATCCCCACAAGCGAAATATCTGGATCAATTGTCCTGTTTACAGGGGGGGAAATTCTTCTATACAAGCATCAGTGTTCATGGTGGTGTCTAGCCATGATGAAGTTTGTGGTCCATGACTTTTGCTGGTAGTTGCTTCTATGTTCCATGTGATGATCCATCATTGGACCATTAAATTGTATACCTAAAACTCTTAATAGTTTCTTTCCCCCTTCAGTATACACAATCTCTGCAGACACTGGAGAAATTATGGTAGTGCAAAGTGTGATGAGGGAAGATCTTTCTCTTTCATGACTGAAGATAGGCCATAAATTTCATCACAGGTGATAAGTTATGAGGACAGTGATGTTGGGTGGAGTCATATGTTATTGATTGGTATAATTTGGCATTCCCATGAGTTATGGCCATGTAGATTTGTATTTCCAGTCCCATTTTGGTTCATTAGATGTAGCTGC
>NW_015180665.1:0-919 GCF_001447785.1 Gekko japonicus
CTGCATGAGTTATTAGCTTAGTGTAAACACGGCCAGTTGATAAGGGAATTAGCTCGGTTGAGCAGAAATCAGTCAAAAGAGAACAGAACTCCACATCTATTTTATTTTTATGGGAGCAGAGAAAGATTGTTCATATCATAGTACAAGGTTGGGACAAGCGGAAATGTGGTCCGCTGCCAGATCTTGTCCCCCCAGCTGTGCATTTCAACTTCCTACAAATGGCAATAGTATCAAGTTATCTCAGTAACTGTGGTCTATATGCAGGGCTTTTTTGTTTTTTTGTTGTTGCTGTTGTTCAGTCGCACAGTCGAGTCCGACTCTTCGCGACCCCATGGACCACATCACACCAGGCCCTCCTGTCTTCCGTCGTGCTTCAGAGTTTGGTTAATTTCATGTTCGTTGCCTCAATAACACTGTCTAACCATCTCATCCTTTGCCGTCCCCTCCTTTTTGACCTTCAGTCTTTTGTTAGAAAGGTAAAGGTTCCCTTGCTCGAAAGCCAGTCAAATCCGGCCCTAGGGTTGCGGTGCTCATCTCCGTTTCAAAGCCGAAGAGTCAGCGCTGTCCGAAGATGTTTCCGTGGTCATGTGGCCGGCATGACTAAACACCAAAGTGCACGGAACGCTGTTCCCTTCCCACCAAAGTGGTACCTATTTATCTACTAGCAATTTCTTGCATTCAAACTGCTAGGCTGGCAGGAGCTGGAACTAGAGACGTGAGCTCACTCCATCATGCGGCACCCAGGTCTCGAACTGCTGAACTACCGACCTTCCACAACCTGCAGTTCAGCATCTTAACCACTTGAGCCACCGCAGCAGCAGTCTTTTGTTAGGACACTACCAATTGGTATAAAGTACGGCACCTTTTTTGGGGGGCAGAAGAATTTGTAGAAATTGGCATACCCATATATGAGTAGCTC
>NW_015180666.1:0-886 GCF_001447785.1 Gekko japonicus
AGAAATCCATGAAAATCGGTTTTGCTCTAACGCCCTTCACAGCATACGTAGCCCATGACTGCAACTGAGTTTTTTCCTTCCCATGCTGAATGGACACCAGTGATCTAGTCAGGACCCATGTTTGGATCCTGGAAGTTAAAATGGCTTCAGGGCAAGTGCTCAGCAAACAGCAAGCGGTGCTACAAAGCCAGGCCTGTGGGTGCCACACAGCTCAGACCTGGCTCATGATGCCCTGATTGTGCCTCCCCCTGTAGTGTGGAAGCCAAAATGAGAAATCACGGGAAGAGATGGAACTCCCAAAACAACATCCATGATAAAAATAATGAAGAGTAAATAAAGATAAGTTGCAAGAGCAATTACAGAAGTATTTCTGTAGTGTAGTTCTGTAAGGAATAGCCTTCTGTCATCACTCAAACGCTAAAGAATACTGCGCAATGTGAACATTCGTTTTGCAATATATACTTTATCTGAGCGTGTAAAAATCCCAATTCTTATAAAATGCTACTTATCAACTCTTGCTGGAAACATTCCATGTTGACTAATAACAGGACCCAAGGTCGTCACAGTAAATGTTTTTGCAACTTATCTTTATTGACTCTTCGTTATTTTTATCATGGATGTTGTTTTTGGAGTTCCTCCCCCTATAGTGTGGCTGGTTGGCCGGCATGCAGGAGAAAAACATTTATCCTCAGGGGTCATTTCGTAGAAAAAGAGGTGCAGGAGCTCATTAGCATAGCTCATTAGCATAACTTATTTGCATATGCCACACCCCCTGACATCACCAGAAGGGTGTCAGAAGGCAACACCCACCGCTCAGGCTCCACTGGACTGTTTTGGATTGTTAGCTGTAGGGGGGAGGAGCACACAGATCTGCCCTCACAGAGGA
>NW_015180667.1:0-849 GCF_001447785.1 Gekko japonicus
GATTGTTGTTGTCAGAATAAAATGGAGAATTCCTGCATTTCTCCTAGCATCTTAAGACCAATGAATGATGTTCTGAGATGCTTTGGGTCCTCTTTGGAGACAAAAGTAGGAAATAAATATCTAAATAAACAAATAAATAGTACAAGTTGCTCCAACTGGATTTTGTTCAACCTATATAAAATGTCAAGCAGTATATCTAAGGCATAGTGACAGGCCCCTAAAACAATTCTCACAGTAGTTAAACCACTACACTTGATCTTAGTAAAAAGCCAAGAAGCAAAAGAGAAGTTAAACTGAGTTTAAGCTGACCTGTTTTACCTGGAAAATAATTGTTTCAGTACCCACAATCTCTATTTTTGTGTGACTGTGACACACATTAAACTGGTCTCAATAGGTTTAAACTAATTTGCAGCCAAATCCACAGAAAAACTGGAGTATTTACATTTCAGCTGGTTGAATCTCATTGAAATCAATAGGCTTGGAACCAAACACTCAAGTTTAATAGGTTTATAGATTAGCCTGGTGTTGCAGGCAGGAAAAAAAACTATTATGGAAGGGCAGTGAAGGGCATAAATATAGTAATTTCCTTACACATGGAGGTTTACAAATCCTGCTAATCATATGGATCTTTTGCATTTTCTTAGTAAGGGTTTAAAAATGTTAGTAATACCTTTCTACTAGATATCAAACATATTGTGATGTTAGCATTTCAATATTTGGACATTAATGTATGCTCAAAAGAAATACAATCTTGGTCTTTGAACTTTTTTTCATGATTCCAATTATATTGCTGTAATCAGTTATCTTATGCCTTATGTGTCTTAGAGAATTGGAAGGGGGCACTATAAA
>NW_015180668.1:0-842 GCF_001447785.1 Gekko japonicus
AGCTGTTATAGTTTCCTGTGCAGGGATACACTTTGCCTTGGCCTAAAGAGATTGGAGCAAAGCTTTCAGAAGGTGCCACCATGGCCTGCTTGATGAGATCAGGAAGGTCTCCACATTGTTATCATTCCACAGAATGTGTAGAATGGAATTGCTCAGGAGAGCTTTTTTAAAATAAAGGGAATAGGGTCATAGTTAATATATGTGAAGTTTTAGGCAGTTTTTTCTGCTTTGTTCATTTCCCCTTATTAATAATTGCATTTTCAGATGGCAACATTTGATGCGCTCCTGAATCAGTTGGCTCCTGGATCTGCCACTCATAAGGTGTTCCTGGCCACTGGCTGGGTTTCCTGCATCCTGCCCACTGAACTGGCGCTCAGTGTCTCCGCCTCAGTATGCTGCGAGACAACGGAGGGGTCGGCTGCTCCAGCCGCCGGAGGCCAAGGCAGCCAATGAGGATGGCGACGCCCACATCCAGCCACTCTGAGGCCCCGACCACTCATTCACCAACCTCTGCTGCATGAGCCGCCGGGGCAGAGGGTGGTAGAGGTGGCAGGCCGGGGTGGCGCTCCAGTGCCTGGAGGGTCAGGACAACGAGGTTGCTCATGCTGCCACCACAGTGGCTGCCATCGGCTGCAGCTGGCTGTGGGTGGTCAGTGAGCAGGTGGCTGCTGGTGGCAGGGAGGACATGGCAACAGTGAGGGCAAGGCTGACCTCCAGAAGCTGCATGCCCCCGAGCCATCAGGCGCCAAACTTCATGGTGTCCGCCTGGGCCCTCCTGGGCCAGGGCCCTCCTGGAGGTGGCCGGGTGGTGATACACTGCACAGCCTTCTCTTCCCCCTTGA
>NW_015180669.1:0-857 GCF_001447785.1 Gekko japonicus
TCTTTTTCGGTACGGAACATCCCCACCCAGAGAAGAATTCGGGGGAGTTCTCAAGCATGTTCAGAATTTTGCAGAAATCGGCTAGGTCCTCTTGAGAAAGTGATTACATTATTACATATTTGCTTTAATTCTCTTTCGGCGTGACTGCCTACGTCAGGGGTCCCCAAACTTTTTTAGCCTGCGGACACCTGTAGAATTTTGAAACAGAGCAATCGGCACAACCACGAAATGGCCACGTGGGAGGCAGAG
The DNA here is from genome assembly GCF_001447785.1 of Gekko japonicus. NCBI lineage: Eukaryota > Metazoa > Chordata > Lepidosauria > Squamata > Gekkonidae > Gekko > Gekko japonicus. The sequence continues at coordinate 250 of NW_015180669.1, forward strand.
CCAACCACACACGAACAGAACAAGTCCAAGCGCCGGGGATAAGAGGAGCGAATTTTAAAAATACACGGGGAAGGAAGAGACTGACAAAGAATAAAACGAACACTGAAGTGGCAGGTGTCGTGGATATCTTATCTAAATCTGCACAGCCAATCGGATCTCAAAGGCCCTACTGGGCAGGACCCCACTTGGCCCCACCCCCTTTTCTCAAAACACTTGACGGGCGCCAGAAAAGGTGTTGGCGGGCACCATGGTACCCCCAGGCACCACATTAGAGACACCAGCCTGCCTATTTCATCACAAATCGATCGAGCTGAAAAAGCCCTTTAGGAAAACATCCCCATAAATATGAATTTGCTGCATTTTGGGGCTCAGAGCAGTGTACATCATTCTTGCCTCCTCCTTTTTATCCTCACAACAACCCTGTGAGGTAGGCTGGGGCAAAAGTGACTGGCCCAAGCTCACCCAATGGGCTTTGTGGCTGAGGAAGCCTTTGAAGCTGGGTCCCCCCAATCCTAGTCTGAAACTCTAACCACTGCAGCACTCTTGCTCTCTCAGTATCTTCCTTGGTGTTCTGTCGTCGTCTCAACTGCCAATGCTCTGTCTAAGTA
>NW_015180670.1:0-845 GCF_001447785.1 Gekko japonicus
TTTCCTGCCCGTGTGACCGCAGCCTTTGTAAAGTTCTGGGTTGATCAGTTGGAGAAACAGTGAAGAACACTGAGGCCAAGTTGCCCTTTGAGGACACTGAGGATGCAAAAGAGAAGGGGGAGGAGAGAGTACAATTCAGTGGAATAGAGTAGCCTCCTTACACTACTCTTCTTGAGATCCAGCTAGTAGCTTCATCCCCCAGGTACTGATACCTCCTTGGTTCAAAATGAAGAAAATTCACAGCCTTCTGGGGCTGCCAGATCTAGGTTGGGAAATACCTGGTTTTTGGGGGGTGGAGTCTGAGGAAGGTGGGATTTGGGGCGGGGATTGACCTCAGCAGGGTATAATGCCATACAGTCCACCTTCCAAAGGAGCTGTTTTCTCCAAGGGAACTGATCTCTGTTGTTTGGAGATACGTCGTAGTAGAAAGAGATCTCCAGATCCCACCTGGAGGTTGGCTACATGCTTTACCAGGAATGGAGACCCTGTCCTAAAATTCCCTGGTTCTTGGACAGTGGAGGTCTGCTGGTGCCTCAGAGTTGAGTGGTACTGTCTCTCCTACGTACAACTAGGAGTGGATTGGGCATTTAACTTGGCTAGGAAATTTCTCCATGGGCCACTGCTGTAAGGGGCTGCTGGTAGCCAGGAGCAGGCTGTGTTTGTTGAGCAGCACCAGATGGCCTTTCAGGTCAGAGCCAGTCAGTGGATGTGTGGGAGGAAGGGACAGGCCTTATTGTCACTGCTGACCAGGTCTGAGCCAAGCAACTCCTGTGTCAGGCCTTGAAGAAACTAACTGCCAACCCTACCCAACAAGGAATCTTGGCAGTGATTTGTTTATTGAGAGG
>NW_015180671.1:0-838 GCF_001447785.1 Gekko japonicus
TGGATTATTTAGTGTGTGTGACAGCAACCACAGTCTCACAATGCAGGGTGTAGTGGTATGATCTGGGGAGACCCAAGTTCAAAACCACACTCTGCTAGAGAAGCTTGCTGGGTGATCTTGAGTCACTCTAGTTCCGTCTACCCTACCTCATAGGGTTGTTGTAAAGATAAAATGGAGGAGAGGAGAACAATGTAAGCTGCTTTTGGTCCTCTTTGGGGATAAATGAAATAAATGAATGAATGAAGAATTTGGGAGCACTTTTGCCATCTACAACTTAGGCTACTTTTACCCTTTCAAGACAAAACTTATGTGGAAGGGAAAGCTTTTCTGCAAACAAATCTCTGATAATCCTGCAGGCTACAACATTTCTGGTGGGTAATGAAAAAGGCGAAGGACACAGAGAGATCAGAAGCCCTTTAAAAAAATCTTTAAGTCAAACAGATTCTGATCCCTTTCCCCTCTCCAGCGGAGTCCAGCTTGGCTGTTGACGGCATGCTTTTTGCATCCGGAAGGTTGGATGGGATTGGAAGGCATCGGAATGGCAGGGGCAGGTGGCAGAAGAGATTCCCCTTGAGAGAAGCCAGCACCGTCCTCTCGTGCTCTTTCTCCGCCTTCAAGAGCAAAGGCAGACCACATACTGAACAGCCTTTCCCTTCCTCTCTTGTGCTCTGCAGGATTGTAACTAATAGAGCTGTAAATGTATTTATTTATTTATTTATTTGATTTATGCCCTCCCCTCCTCACCAAGGCAGGCTCAGGGCGGCATAACAGACATAAGGAAGGGGGGGAAATCCAGTCCACATGGATGTAGGCCAAACCAGGGCTATTTTTGGGCAGG
>NW_015180672.1:0-1036 GCF_001447785.1 Gekko japonicus
AGTCTTTCAGATGCTACTGGACTCTTGCGCTTTTCTATCTGAAGAAGTAAGAAGTGACTCACAAAAGCTCATCCCCTGCCACAAATTTTGTAAGTCTTTCAGATGCTACTGGACTCTGGCTCTTTTCTACTTGAAGAAATGTGCGGTGACTCATGAGAGGTCATCGCCTGCCACAGATTGTCAGTCTTTAAAGCGCTACTGGACTCTTACTCTTTTCTACCTGAAGAAGTGAGCAGCGACTGACGAAGCCTCATCCACCAATTCTGTCGGTCTTTAACGTGCTACCGGACTCTTACTCTTTCCTACCTGAAGAAGTGAGCGGTGACTCATGAAAGGTCATCGCCAGCCATGGATTCTGTCAGTCTTTAAAGCGCTACTGGACTCTGCCTCTTTTCTACCTGAAGAAATGAGCGGTGACTCATGAAAGGTGCCACGGATTCTGTCAGTCTTTAAAGCGCTACCGGACTCTTGCTCTTTTCTACCTGAAGAAGTGAGCGGTGACTCACGGAAGGTCATTTGCCTGCCACAAATTCCGTTGGTCTTTAAGGTGCTACTGGACTCTTGCTCTTTTCCGTCTGAAGACATGAGCGGTGGTGACTCACGAGAGGTCATCGCCTGCCACAAGTTCTGTCGGTCTTTAACGTGCTACTGGACTCTGGCTCTTTTCTACCTGAAGAAATGTGCGGTGACTCATGAGAGGTCATCGCCTGCCACAGATTGTCAGTCTTTAAAGCGCTACTGGACTCTTACTCTTTTCTACCTGAAGAAGTGAGCAGCGACTGACGAAGCCTCATCCACCAATTCTGTCGGTCTTTAACGTGCTACCGGACTCTTACTCTTTCCTACCTGAAGAAGTGAGCGGTGACTCATGAAAGGTCATCGCCAGCCATGGATTCTGTCAGTCTTTAAAGCGCTACTGGACTCTGCCTCTTTTCTACCTGAAGAAATGAGCGGTGACTCATGAAAGGTGCCACGGATTCCGGCCTTTAACGTGCTACCGGACACTGGCTCTTTTGTATCTGAAGAAGTGAGCAGT
>NW_015180673.1:0-856 GCF_001447785.1 Gekko japonicus
CATGTGCTCTAAGGCACAAAGGGATCCTTAAATGTCTGAAAAGCCCCCCTTTTAATATCTCAGGAGACCTTCCCTTCCCTGACCTGGATGGCCCAGGTGAGCCCAATCTCATCTGAAGCTAAGCAGGGTTGGCCCTGGTTAGTATTTGGATGGGAGACCGGTAAGGAAGTCCAGGGTTGCTACGCAGTGGCAGGCAAGGGCAAGCCACCTCTCGCCCCGGTCACACGGGCCAGATAACGCGTAATGCGGGTGGGGGGGCGTGGCTGTTCGCCCCGGAGCAAAATAAAGTGCGGTAGCCCGATCACACGGTCCCCCAAGTCTCCGCACTTAGGCTGTTAGCTGGCGATCCCACGGCGATGCTGCAGCATGGCAAAGAAGTGGCGCAGCGTAATCACACAAGCCTTTCGCGTTTGTGCGCATGTGCAGTTCCACAGAGCAGCACTGCTTTCAGTTTCATATTTGTGTGCATGCGCTTACGAAAAACATCCGGTTCGCGACGGGACGTGGACAGACACCGGATGCCACGGGATACTAGCGCCCCCGTGATCAGACACCCGTTCCTGCCCCGCGTTTTCTGAATACTAGTGCACTTTCCAAGGTACTTTTTAACTGCGCGTCTTTGGCGGGACGCCACAGGTTGGCCACGGGTACGCTATGATCGCACACCGAAAATCCGCCTGACATTCGTGTCTTTAGCATGGCAATGTCTCTGTGTGAACGGGGCCTAAGTGTACAAAAGAGTGTTTATTGCAGAGACGTATAAAAACCTTGTAGGGGCCCAAATAAAGCCTCATAAAATGTTCAAAGTTACAAAAAGGACAGTGTCGGACCTGATGTGTTTCAGCTCACAAGAGCC
>NW_015180674.1:0-872 GCF_001447785.1 Gekko japonicus
ACCCTGTTCTTCCAGATCAGAGTCTGCACGCTCAACCACTACACCAAACTGGTTGTTGTTGTTGTTGTTTAGGGTTGCCAGCTACATGTGGGGTAGAGCCTTGGGAAGGTAGCGGTTGAGAATGGGAGAGAACTCAGCAGGGTCTAATGCCATGGAGTCCTCCCTACAAACCAGCTGTTTTCTCCAGAGAAGCTCTGGATAGCTAATCTGGAGATTTGTTGTAATTCTGTGAGATCTCCAGGTGCCGCCTGGAGGTTGGTAACCCTTATTTGTAACTAGGGCTGCGAGCTGAGCCCTTCTCCACTAGTGTGATTCCCTTCATACACACGATTCTAGCTGGCTGCCGGATGAGGGGTTTTCTTCTTCTTCATACAATGGAGGGAAAGACTTTGTTACTTTTTTGTTGTTCAATCACATAGTCGAGTCCGACTCTTTGCGACCCCATGGACCACATCACGCTAGGCCCTCCTGTCTTCCACCATCCACCGGAGTTTGGTCAATTTCATGTTCATTGCATCTATGACACTGTCTAACCATCTCATCCTTTGCGGTCCCCTTCTTCTTTGACCTTCAATTTTTCCCAGCATCAGGGTCTTCTCCAGTGAGTGCTTCCTTCTCAATCGGTGGCCAAAGTATTTGAGCTTCAGCTTCATTATCTGGCCTTTCAGGGAACAGTCAGGGTTGATTTCTTTAAGGATTGACTGATTTGGTCTCCTTGCATTCCAGGGGGCTTTCAACAGTCTTTTCCAGCACCATAATTCCAAAGAATCTATTCTTTGGCACTCGGCCTTCCTTATAGTCCAACTCTTGCAGCCATACAGTACTACTGGGAATATGATTCCGTTGACCATACGGATTTTTGTTGGCAGGGT
>NW_015180675.1:0-851 GCF_001447785.1 Gekko japonicus
ATGGACAGCCCTGTCTTGTCCCCCTCCTTTACTTAAGCACTCTGCTAACTAATGGCGACTGGACTAACCACGCCAGTTAAACTCAATAGGCCTTTGACTGAGGCGGTGGGTGTCCTGTCCAAATGTTGCCCCCCCCCTTGCTGGTGGCAGCTGGATATCCCCAGTAGAGAAAAATAAAAAGAACACTTTTAAAGTGAACCCAGTCATCCCCATATAAGGTGTCGTCACAATGTTATATGTGTAAATGCTCTCTATTTTATTGGTATGTCTTGTATTATTCATATATAAAACATGATTTAGACGGAAACGAAGTAGCCAAGGAGAGAAATGATGGAAGTCGATACACCTATTAATTGTAGACAGCAAGATCTCACAATGAAGCTGATTGTCAGTGTGCTTAGGGCAAACAAATGGGAACATAAGAAGACCCTGCTGGATCAGACTAGTGGTCCGTCTTGCTTTACCGTTTCACATGAGTGCCAATCAGTTGTCCTGGAGGGCAGACAAGATACAGAGGCTGAGGACTTCTGATCGCTACTCATAAGGGGGTTTATTTATGGAATTCATTTCCACAAGAGGTGCTGGGGATGCCCAGGGGCTTAGGGCTAAATTGGTTAAAACCATTTTTGGAGAACCTGGTCTGGATTTACCCAACCTGACTTTCAGACCGACAGCCATATGTCACACAGCTGCAAACTCATTTCCCAAGCATGTGGAGCACCGGTTTGGCTCAGGCCCACCACTCAGGAGAAGAAGGGGCTGCTTTCCTGAACCAAAATGGCCCCAGGGGTACTATTTCCCCCCATTTGGGGACTACAGTGCACACAGAGCTCCCTAACAGGGCAAATAAT
>NW_015180676.1:0-461 GCF_001447785.1 Gekko japonicus
TTCAAACCATAAAGTTTTGCCCAAAAACCGGAGCGCCCCCCCCCATGACGTCACCGACATGCCTATTTCACTTCCGGGCGACATAGGCACATCGCATTTATTTCCGGTGACATCGCTGTGTGTGTGGGATTTTCCCCTGATAGCCAGTAGGCAGGAGCCCAGAAAACTGGGGGATCTCCTGCCCCGACTGAGGAATGGCAACCCTCTGAGAGTTTGAACAGGAAAATGCCATGGCTGGCCTCAGGGGTCAGCATAGCTGGGCAGCTGCCAAGGGCCACCCCCTGGAAGTGGGGCGGTTTCCTGTTTCCCAAGGGAGGCAAGCTGAGGCCACAGAGCACAAGAGAATCGCACTCTGCTGCCTCCTCCAGGCAGCCCTCGGGACTGCAATACTGTAGAGGTTCTCTCTTGCTCCTTCTAGACCCACTGACACAGATGCTCATTCCCAGCATCGACAGAATCGA
>NW_015180677.1:0-881 GCF_001447785.1 Gekko japonicus
CAGAGTCAGGCATGGTCTCCCATCCAAGTTCTGATCCTGTTTCGCTTCTGAGATCTTATGAAACCTGGCTATATCATGACGCCTTCTCTCCCTTGCATGAATATCTTCCTCTGCAGAGATTCCCTTGGTGGTCTCCCATCCAAGTTCCAACCCTGCTTAGCTTCCAAGATCTGATGAGATCAGGCTATATCGTGCCACCACTGAGCATATGCAAAAAACCCCCCCCCAGGTCAGAGGTGTCAAACTCATTTGTTACAAGGGCCGGATCTGACATAAATGTGACTTTGTCGGGCCGGCCCGTGTGTGCCATAAAACATAATGCCAGGCACCGGAGATATAAGCGGCATAAAGGACAGCAGCTCATAGCTCTGTGTTGGTGTGTCCTCACCACAGGCAGGAAGGAGATGTAGAGGAAAACCCACATGGACAGAATGGAGAGCCAGATGTGCAGCACAGGGTAGATGCTCCCACACTACTCGACTGCTGCGGACAAGGTTATTCTGCCATGCTGAAGCCACAATCGAAGCCACTCCCCTCCCCGAGCAGTCTTCTGTTCCCTCCTTTGTACACATTGGTCGTGGGCCTCATAAGAGCCCTGAACAGGCTGGTTCTGGCCCCCGGGCCTTATATTTGACACCCCTGCCCTAGGTTATATTGAGGTTAACTGTTGTGGTTAGTCCAGTCACCATCCATTAGCAGAGCGCTTAAATAAAGCTACAAACACGGGAGCATCACTTTTCCAGGTTACTCAGCTTACAAAGCTACACAGAGCCACGCTGCAGGTTTAGAAAGGAAATACTCTTCTCTTTATTTGAGAAGTACACTTTGGATAGGAAAGGGTAGGGATATGACAGAGTACTAACTTACTAGCTAAAAGATGG
>NW_015180678.1:0-913 GCF_001447785.1 Gekko japonicus
TCCTCTTTTACCCTGAGCAAGAGGCTGTTGAGTGACAGACTCTTATATAAGTGTAGCGTTGGCCATCCTGCAGGAGGTACTTAGCTTTCCCTGTTGAACGCCTGCCCGTCCCGTTGCACAGGAGACATGCTACAAAAGCAAGAGGGCATCTCTGGATCTGGCGCTGCGTGGTGGCACCCTCCGCACGTGGGGCCCCCTTTCCTTGCATTTCCTGCAGCACCAGAAGTTGCAACCGCCCTTAAGCCTCCCAGAAACATATCACAACCAATCAACGAAGGCTGAGATGGTTCTGAATCATTCCACAAAGGGAGTGGAACGGGACTGAGCAAACCCGGAGCCGTCGTCTGTCATTCTGCACTGCTCACAGCTCCCTCGCAGAAACTGCCTGCCTGCCTGCTTTGCGTAAGAGGCTCCCAGGGATGCTATATTTAAACCCATCACCCTTACATAATTCTCTTGTCCGCTCAGAGTCAAAGCAGTCCTAGTTCTGCAAGACATGTCACTCTTCGTTGGCCCTGCTTTCCCCGAAGCTGCCTGCAGGCCAGCCGATGCCTTCTGCTATGAGCCTCTCCGTAGCGCACATTTGCTTTCCTGGGTGGGTGGGTGGCTTAACTGAGCCTGGGGTAAGTCCCAGAGCATGCGTGATGTCACTGCGTCCTTCCACATTTCAAGAGCCCAAAAGCTACCTTGTATCCCCGCCTGTCACAGGGAGCCCACTTCTAATTCCTGGCCGTCTACGCCTGCCCCCCCCCCCCACTAGCACCTGCTCCATTTTCCTCCTCTTTCCTTCCTCTCTCACTCCTTCTCTTTAAAAGGAATTAGGATGGTGTCATAAGGAAAACCACTGATTCTGAGTCCCCTGGTGAAAAGACAGAGATCAAAACAGAAGAAAAAGAGGAAGAAGAGGAAGAGG
>NW_015180679.1:0-850 GCF_001447785.1 Gekko japonicus
CATGTCAGAAGTGCTGAGTCAGCAACGCCCGGAGGCCGGAAGAGGCTGGGGAAAACGCTACAAGATTTATCCTGCCTCCCACAACACCCGCTTGGCTCTGCCCTTCTCCTCTCTCCGACGACCTCCGGCCCGCTGTGCAGAATTTGGCGATGGAGCCGGATTTGGCGCCTGTGGCTTAAAAAATGGGGAGCAGCTCCTTTCCTCTTTCTTGTGGGCTGCTATGCTGACCTCCCCTGCCTTTAATCTGGGAATTTATCAGCGCGCTACCGAAGTACGCAAGGAATCAAAAGCTCGTAAAACACGCAGTAAACGCAGGAGTTCAAAAGGCAAATGGCAGCTGCTACACGGGCCCTTGGCCTCCCCACCGGCCCCAGGGACCCCCGTGACCCACCCGTGACATCCACCGGCCTCAGACTTGGCTTTTTATCTTCAACTGTCTCATTTGGTAGCTGCCAGGAACCACCAAGCGGAGGCCGCCTCGAGTTCTCCTGCCGCCTCCCGCCTCCCTCTCTCGATGCGGAGAACGGCAAACCCCTGGGATGGGGTTGGGGGGGGGGAGATGAGTCTCTCTCTCTTCCTCTCTCAAGCACTTGACATGCTTGTTCAATAAATTATTAAAAGATTAAGGGATCAGGGATGGAATCCTTCCGTTTATCCCTCTCGCATGCAGACACGAATCGCTCTCGGCCAACCCGCCTTCGTCTCCGCAGCCGGCAGGAGTGGAGTGACGGGAGAGGAGGGAAAAGGCCTCGGCCTGGAGCGTCAGGTGGGGAGGAGAGGGGATCTTGACAGCTTCCCTGTCCAAATGGCAACAGAAAGGCCGGCACGGAAGGGGAGGCATTGCTGCCCG
>NW_015180680.1:0-837 GCF_001447785.1 Gekko japonicus
AAATCATTGTCTATCTCTGAACAAACCATCAAGTTATTTCTGAGGCCAGCATGCCAGTTTGCCCCAGGGAGTGCTTTGTCCTATAAAGTATGGCATCCTGCTCCATAGGAGTATGTGTGTTCCTGGTACTAACAACATGCACCCCCACTTTGTGGGTCTCTTCTCTTCTCCCTGTGAAACACTGGTTGTTTTGCTGCTGCTTTCATGGACCTCTTTAGTTTAGACCAGTAACTGAAATTGTACTCTCCCCTCTCTTCCCTAATTTCCTCTTAGCTAACCTTGTATGTGTTTTCAGTGTGTATATATGTGTGTTTTGTCCATTTCTATTTTGTTTAATAAAAACCTTTCCAGCTGAACATCACCTAGTTTATTTCAAGCATTATCTTAAGGGGGGAAAATCTCCATAAACATTGGTGGAGAATCCCAGTTACTCCCTCTTGCTTTGTCTGCTTTAAAGCTAATTTTCCTCAATTAAATAGGAGACTGCCTATTTGGGTAACACCATGGAATACCATTGGACTAACTGTTGAGTAGATCTGCTTAGGTTTGTTCCCAATGCCCTGTACTCACATATAGTGCTGAGTTTTTGTTCTCCCATCTATTTTAAAGGCGCTAAAAGAGAAGGGGCTAAAACCTCCTCACGTACCACTGTGCTGGCTACTTTGCAATCCATACAAGATAGTTATAAATGCAGCAAATGAAACAAGCTTTTATCTATAACGAGTGCATGGTTGCTATAATGGAATTATCTTGTGTGGCTGAGATAGGGTAAGTGTTCATTTAAACTATAAAAACATATATATATATATTTTAGGAGAGGATGGTAGAGAAGTTTCA
>NW_015180681.1:0-856 GCF_001447785.1 Gekko japonicus
TACATCGCCAGTGTGCTCTGGGTTGGAATATTGTGTAGTGTTCTGGGCATCGCGCCTCAAAAGAAGTCACTAGGGCATTGGAAAGGATGTGGAAGACAGGGGTGGCGCATCTTCCCTGCAAAGAAAGGCTACAAGTTATCTTCAATGTCCTTGGAGAAACAACAACTGAGGAGTGACGGGACGGAGGCTTGTGAAGTTTTGTACAGGGTAGAGGAGGTGGAGAAAGAAGTATTTCTCTCCCTTTCTTACAGTACAGGAACTCACTGGGGCTCTCCATGAAATGGATGAGCAGTAGGCTCTTCACCCAGAGAGGCATTAACATGCAGAATTTACTGCCACAAGAAGTGGTGGTGGTGGTGGTGGTGGTGGTGGTGGCTGCAAGCATAGACAGCTTCAAGAGGGGACTGAATAAACATATGGAGCAGAAGTCCATCAGTGGCTATTAGCCACCAGGTATTGATGGAACACTATTTCTGGAGCAGTGATACTCTGTATTCTTCATGCTTGGGGGGTGGGCAACAGTAGAAGGGCTTCTGGAATCTGGCCCCACAGGTGGACCTCCTGATGGCACCTGAGTTTTGGCCACAGTGTGATACAGACTGTTGGACTATGGGCCATTGCCCTGATCTAACATGGCTTCTCTTAAGTTCTTATGTTCTTAAACCAACCCCAGCTTGGGGGGGGGGGCGGGGAACAGTGGGAGGAGGGCTTCTGGAGTTCTGGCCCCCCTGGTGGATAGAGTGTTGGACTGGATGGGCTACTGGCTGATTCAGCACAGCTTCTTTTATGTTCCAGTGGTGGTGGTGGTGGTGGGGTCTGTTCTTTTCCTTTCCTTTCCCTGCTTTGTTGTTAGGAC
>NW_015180682.1:0-892 GCF_001447785.1 Gekko japonicus
TGAGAGTTTTAGAAGATGCAGAAAGATATTATTAAAATCTTACAGAGCACACTTTTGTTTATTTGATCACATAAAGGTACCTTTGTGGAAGAAGAATAGATAAAATGCTGCTGGGCTTTGCTTAACAAAACTGCAATGGTAAATTAACAAAAAAAACACCCCGTTTTCTCATTTGGCCTACAAAAAGTATTGTAGAAATTAGTCTGAAAATATTGTTGTCTTCCCTGAAATATGAAAAACAATGTAAAAAAACACCCATTAAATCATAAGCTTTAGCTGTGACATTTCTATGGTTTTATAACAGTACATACATAATGAACGTGTCATTGTGGGATTGATATTCAAAGCACAGCATTTTGGTTAGAACCGCCTGCAGTAAATGCAAATAGGCTAATTCTCAGGAAGAGGCCCTTCACATCCTACATTCCCAAACAAGTGATTGGAGGCTGTATTTTGCACAGTAGAAGGGGCAGTTCTAAAGATAAAAGGAAGTACTTCTTCACCCAAAGAATGATTAACACATGGAATTCACTGCCACAGGAGGTGGTGGTGGCTACAAGCATGGACGGCTTCAAGAGGGAATTAGATAAACATGGAGCAGATCAGTGGCTATTAGCCACAAGGTATAGATAGGGACTCTTGGTCTGGGGCAAGTGATGCACTGTTTTCTTGGTGCTTGGGGTGGGGAGGAACAGTGGGAGGGCTTCTAGTGTCCTGGCCCCACTGCTGGACCTCCTGATGGTACCTGGTATTTTTGGCCACTGTGTGACAGAGTGTTGGACTGGATGGGGCATTGGCCTGGTCCAACATTGGCTTCTCTTATGTTCTTAAAGAGCTTTTAAATTAAGACATCTGTAAAGCACATTTTTTTTTGCCATCAAGTCACAGCTGA
>NW_015180683.1:0-921 GCF_001447785.1 Gekko japonicus
GGGATGACATCACAGACATAATGATGCCTCTTGGAGTCACCATCTCCAAAATGGTCTAGGAATTGCCCCAATTTTCTCTCTCCTCCCAGTGTGCTTTATTTCAATACAGATACCCATCTGCCCATTCCATCTGGATGAATAAGGTACTCCCCTCTTCTGCTGTGAACAAGGGAGCTCCCGGCCGCCGCCGAAGGCAATGGCGGTCGGGGGCTGGTTTGCCGCCGTGAGGAAGGCGGGACGGCAACAGCGTCCAAGCGCAGAGAGCTGGGACGTGGGGGGGGGCAGAGCCGGCCTGGCTAGGCTCGGCTCCGCTCCCGCCCCTCTGGTCAGTTGCAGCCTCGTGCTCGGACGGAGCAGATAGAGGTCGGCATGCTGCCCTGCTGCTGGGCCTAGCTGGCTTTGTTGGTGGGCCTGGGGCCGCAGCGAGGGCAGCGGAAGCACGGGGATGATCACTTAGCCGCAGCGCGAGCTGATCACCCAGGGGAGGCGATCGCTGGGCTGCGGCGCAGAGCGGGCATTCGGCGGCATCGGAGGACCGTAGTCGGGACCACAGGGAGTACTCCGGGGCAGTGTTCCCTCTAAGCTGAGTTAGTGTGAGCTAGCTCACAGTTTTTTAGCCTCCAGCTCACAGATTTTTGTCTTAGCTCAGGAAGGAGGGCTTCAGAGCAAACTAATTCATGCAGCAGCCAAATCGTTGGCTCACAACTTTAATTCCAGTAGCTCACACCAAGTAGAATTTTTGCTCACAGGACTCCACAGCTTAGAGGGAGCCTTATTCCGGGGCCGGTTGGGGGGTGCGCCAGAAGGGACGCGAGGGCCGGGAGGCTGCTTGTCGGGGCTGGGCTCCTGGGGTGCGATAGCGCATGGCGGCGGGGCCTCGTGGACGGGAGAAGCAGTCCTTTTAACGGGAGCAAGGCCTCG
>NW_015180684.1:0-851 GCF_001447785.1 Gekko japonicus
CCACCAGCTTCAGGAGGATTGTGGGAGTTTAGGGTTGCCAGTCTCCAAGTTGGGGTGAGGGACTCCCCGATTTCAGCTGGCCAGTGGGGAAACCCCACCCCCAACAACAACCACCAGCAGCTCGCCAATCAGCTGGAGAGGACCCTTTAAATCTTGCAGGAGGGAAGGGAGAGGGGCAGCCGCCGGCCACATGGCTGAACTCCAAATGGAGAATTCGCCACTGGTGTTCAGGGTCGGGCAGCCCCCCCCCCTTGCAAAACACCATTTAAAGGGGAGTGGTGAATTCACCACTTGCAGCTGAGGCATGGTGTGCAGCACCTGGCCCTGCTTGTGAAACACCATTTGAAGGGAACCTTTTTTTAAAATGGTGTTTTGCAAGCAGGTGCCACTGGGCCTTCCAAGGGGCTTTGTCCCCAACATGATGAGGTGACTTCTGTGTGATGTCATCACATCAGGAACATCCCTGCCCCCTCCAGGAACACCCCACAAAGCCCCCTGGCAAAAGCCAGGTAGGACAATGTAGCTCTATGGGAGTTCCATGGCCAAAACTAAAAGGCATGAGGCCACGGGGCGGAGACGACACTGGTCGCCCTCACAGACGACCTTCAAAGGTATCTGGATTGGGGTGGATCGGCAGTGTTGCTGTTGTTAGACCTGTCGGCAGCATTCAACATGGTCAACCATCAACTACTGATCCACCACCTCGCCAACACTGTGATTCAGAGGTCTGCCTTGCAGTGGCTCTCCTCATTCCTACAAAGTCGGGGACAAAGGGTGGCACTAGGGGAACAGCTATCCCGAAGGCACCCACTGGATTTGCGAAGTGCCACAAGGGGTGGTACTTTCCCCGA
>NW_015180685.1:0-859 GCF_001447785.1 Gekko japonicus
AAAGCTAGGAGGATGGGCTGCTGAACTCTTTTCTCTTTGGCCATTTCCCCCCTCTTCAAAATGCGTGGGTGCTAATTGCCATCAAGTTGCAGCCAATTTACAGCAACCCCATAGGGTCTTCAAGGCAAGATATGTTCAGAGGTGGTTTGCCATCACCTGCCTCTGCATAGTGACCCTGGTATTCCTTGGGGGAGGGTCTCCCATCCAAATTCTATCCAAGGCCGACCCGGCTTAGCTTCCAAGATCTGAAGAGATCAGGCTAGCCTGGGACATCCAGGTCAAGGCTGCTCAAAATAACCCTCCCAGTTTCTTTTCTACCTGTGGGGTAAGAACACTGCCTGCTGTGTCTGTTTTATTATGCTAACACCCCACATTTTTTCTCCATGTGGAATTCAAGGTGGCATAGAAAGTCATCAGATGACACCTTGGACCTCAGGAACTGAGTTGGCTTCCTGCTCTGAAAAGTCTAATCCTCATAACACTCAGACTGTATGTCCTGGGTTGTGGTTAGGATTCTGGATTTGGACCAATGAGAGAGGTTTGAGGTCCCACAGCCATGAAGTTCACTGTGTGACCTTGAACCAGACAATCATCTCTTAGCTTAGCCTAGCTCATAGAGTCCTTGTGGAGGAAAAAGCAGAGGCACTATGGTAAATAGAAAGGTAGCTCATCCTCTTAACACATGTTTGTGTGTATATGATTGTGGAACCTGGGCTTTCTAGCAAAATCATGCCACTTAGTTGTGATGATACATAAGCCCTGAATACTCAGCCTCCACTTTCAGACAGTAATATTTTAAAACATAATTGTTTTTTAGACAATGATTCTTGTAGCTGAGAAATATAACTTTTTTAAAAAA
>NW_015180686.1:0-931 GCF_001447785.1 Gekko japonicus
AGGTTTTGTTTGGGGGAAAGGCGGGCTTGTTAGATGACGTTCAGCTGTGGAATCGGCTGCCTAGGGAGGTGGTGAGCTCAGTCTTCAAACAGTGGCCGGACAAGGAGTTGTTAGGGATGCTCTGGGCTGATCCTGCCTTGAGCAGGGGGTCGGACTAGGTGCAGGCGCATGGCCCCTTCCAGCTCTGTGCTTCTGTGATTCTAACGTCCCTCTGGATCAATGGGGCAGGCCAATTCCCATATCAATATGAAGGGCAGAACCAGGAACGTTTCCCTAGAAGTTGGCATCAGAGCTGTGCCAGCCTCTAACTTAGGGGTGTCAAACTCATTTGTTATGAGGGCCGGATCTGACATACATGAGACCTTGTCGTGCCGTGCCATGTGCGTCATAAAATGTCATGCCAGGTAGTGGAGATATAAACTTTATAAAGGACACAAGCACAAAGGTTTTTTTAAAAAAACTTAAAATAGAAACATGCTTAAAACAGAAGCACTCTTGCAATGATATTTTGTTTATTTAACAGTGTCTGATAACTGACACCTCTTGCTCTGAATTATTGCATCAAAATGCTCTGTGCTGTTGCAACCCGGGCCGCATATTTGACACCCGTGCTCTAACTGTTCCAGCCTGCCTCTGGAACAGAGTGGATCCTGCATCAACCATCTGCAGCTGGCTGCGGGCTCCTTCTCTAATAAGCTGCACCGTGCCTGGCAGGAGACTGCCCTCTGAGGACGAAGGGCACTGAGGGGCAGAGGCGGGAGGGTGTTCTCCTGTGTGCTCCCCCCCCCAACATTTTATTTATTTATTCATTTATTCACATTTATAGCCTGCCCTTCCCAGAGGTGGACTCAGGGCGGGTAACAACACTTCATTTATACAAAATATATTAGTAAATACAATGGAATTCAAATTTAAAACATCATCATAAATA
>NW_015180687.1:0-846 GCF_001447785.1 Gekko japonicus
GCCAGGGCCTCTTTGGTAAGGGGTGTGCTTGACACAGACCATAATAATCACTGCCTTGGGGGTGTTTTATTTTTTTGAACAGAAGGAGCACATCAGAGAGAAATTCGTCGCTGACCTGCAGAGAGAATTTGCAGGGAAAGGCCTCACATTCTCCATAGGTAAGATTTTTTTAAAGCACAAAATGGGGGGAGGGGAGCATTTTCCTCTGGGCCAAATCTCCAGAACGTGGTGTATTCCACGAGACGAGCATTTGGGATTATCTCTAATATGGGACATGAAAGGTACAGCCCTTTGGGATGTAATGTTTCTCTTGGGAGCTGTTGTGATTGTTAACGTGTGGCGTTTGGCGTGAGGAGATCCACGGAAGTGCAGGGAAATGAAATATCCAGATGCAGCCGGCCCCTTCGAGGTCTCCAGGACATCGTCATGCAGATCTGCCGTTTTTCCCGCCAAAGAAATGCAAATCCAATACGAATTTGCTAAGCTGGGAGCAGTGTTCCCTCTAAGATGCGTTAGTGTGAGCCGGCTCACAGGTCTTTAGCCTCCGGCTCACAGATTTCTGTCGTCGCTCAGGAAGGGATGGGCGCCAGAGAAACTGATTTGCGCTGCAGCCAAATGGCTCGCTCACCACTTTAGTGCCAGTCGCTCAGGAAGGAGAATTTTTGCTCACGAGGCTGGCAGCTTAGAGGGCGCATCGGCTGGGAGTCTTCCTCAGCCCGTCTCCCTTAATTCTGAAGAAAATTGGAGCAGAAAAGGAAAAGAAAGAAATCAGTCGTCCGCTGTGCTGTTAACAGCTTTTAAAGAATCTTTCTTCCTCCCAGGGGGCCAGATAAGCCTCGACGTGTT
>NW_015180688.1:0-853 GCF_001447785.1 Gekko japonicus
GTCTTCCAGGAGCAGGATCTGGTGGGCAGGAATGGGGTCCAGGTTGCAGGAGGGCAGCGGCAGGTGGCTGAGGGCATTGGCATGTCCCATTGACTTCCCGGGACAGTGGTTCAGAGCATACTGGTAACCTGCCAGAAAGATGGAAGAGCGCAGCACCCAGGGAGAGACATCTGTGGCATTTGGTGTCTGGAGCCAGCATGCCGAGCAAGGGTTTATGATCCATCACAATGTTGAAGGGCTGCCCATAGAGGTAATCGTGGAATTTTTTTACACCTGCCATGATTGCCAGGGCCTCCTTCTTGATCTGCACGTAGTTGCGCTTGGCCGAAGACAAGTTGCAGGAGTAGTAGGCTACCGAAACCTCTCAGCCGTCGGGTAGCTGGTGACCGAGGACAGCTCCAACTCCATACAGGGATGCATTACAGGCCAGGATGACTGGGAGTACTTTGTCGAAGAGCATGAGGACCACGTTCGAGGTGAGCAGCTCTTTGATGGCACAGAACACGGTGGTCTGCTTCTGGCCCCAGATCCAGGGGGCTTGTTTGCTGAGCAGCCAGTGGAGTGGCTCCGCGATGGTTGCCTTGTGAGGCAGGAATGAGTGATAAAAGGCAGGTCGAGGAAAGCCTGGAGCTCCTGCTTGGAGGTGGGTGTTGGGAATGGATGCTGTGCACGTCGATGGAGAAGCCCAGGAACTCTACCTGCGGGACCCCCAGGAAGCGCTTTTCCCTCTTAACCTTAAGGCCGGCGTCATGGAAACTTTGCAAGATGGCATGAAGGCAGATGGTGAAGTCCTCGTAAGTGGGGGCGGCAATTAAAATGTCATTGAATCCCTTTAAGAAGAGAGTCCATAAGA
>NW_015180689.1:0-861 GCF_001447785.1 Gekko japonicus
GGGCCCACGCGCGGAGTTCGCTTGCACCGAAGAAGCGGGACGGGGGACGGCGAGCGCGTTCGGGAATGCAAGCAAATCCGAGTTGGGTTCCGTCCGCGCTAGAAACGCGTGAAACCGAAGTCGTTCCGATGCCACGAATCGCTGGGGGCGATTCCGACTCTCCCCCCCCACCCCAACCAGCAAGGAAGCCGAATTAAGAAAAGCCACTGCGCGCTTATTTGGGAGTGGGCTCCACCGGGCGCAGCAACGGGACCTACTTCCGAGCAAGGCTCCCTGTAAGCTGTGGAATCTTGTGAGCAAAAATTCTACTTTGTGAGCTACCGGCCTTAAAGAGCGATTTGGCGACTGCAGAAATTAGCTTGCTCTGGAGCCATCCCTCCCTGAGCTAAGACAAAAACCTGTGCGCTGGAGGCTACAAAACTGTGAGCTAGCTCACACTCGCTCAGCTTAGAGGGAACACTGCTTCCGAGTAACAGAGCACCGGCTCGGCGTACCCAGGACTCCCCGGGAACTAGAGAGGCGGATCCGACGGCATTTAACACCGCATCCACCCACCCCGTCCGTGATCCGACGGAGCGCGTTCACACGGACAGAACGCCAGCTGCGAAGACCGTCGGAATTCTGACTTCGTTCTCTACCCTTGTCCAGAAATCCTGTCTCCAGCAGGGTGCTCCGGTACCCCTTACCCCGGGCTCCCTTCCACACCCAGCCCCAGCAAGTCTGGACTGAAGAGAGAGACCGAACGGGCGCCCGGTTGGGGACCCCCTCTGCGCAGGAGCTTTGCAGCCCCCTGGCCAATTAAGCAGAACTCTTCGGCCCCGGAACGGGCAGAGAAGGCAGGAAGCCGGTAAAGGTAAAGGT
>NW_015180690.1:0-849 GCF_001447785.1 Gekko japonicus
AGAAACCTGAAGTATCACTTTCATTTCGGGCATCCGGATCAGAGCAACAAGACAACAAGGGATTGCAAAAAGCCCCGTTTCGCATTCCCATTGTGCACAGCAAATCCGAGGCTTTAGAAAAAGAAGTATGCATCATGCGCAGACATACTGAGGTTATCGAGCACTAGGCTACGAAGCCTGATTCTTCTTTAGAAAAACAAAATGCTATTTGCATGCTGATGAGACACGATTCTCTTCTTTCCATCTAAACCCAGGGAGGCAGCAGGGACCTTGAACTGGGAAGGGCTCGATGCTGACAAATCCACTGACAAAGAAGCATTGTGGCTTTGAAACCAAAGAGGGAATAGTTGTAGTCTGTTCGGAAATGGGCTGGGTTCCCTCCCCACCAAGAGAAGCCATTTGTGGGTTGGGATGATCGAAGACACTACCCTGCTGCTCTTTAAAAAACCCAAACCAACAGATGCCTTAACCAACCTTGGCTGGTTTACCAATTGTGACCGTTCCTGGAAATGGCGGAACTGGTTTCAGTTAAGGTGACTTGGTAACACTCAGGTTTGACTATGCAAGACTGCAAGATGGGTTTGGGAACTTCAGTGGGTGTCAAAAGTGGCAGCCAAAAGAGCTTGATAGGGACGTGCCCCCAGTTCTTACATTTGTTTCTGGGTCAAAATTCTTCATGCAGCTGTTTAAAGTCCTGAATAGTACTGAATAGCCTGTTGGCCCACATGAACTTGCCTGTACCTAAGATCTGCTGATGCTGCCTTGTTCCTTGTGCCTGTTTTAAAATAAGCGCACTTGGGAGTGATATTTTTCAGCAGTGGCTTATAGACTTCGGAACTCCCTGCCTGA
>NW_015180691.1:0-826 GCF_001447785.1 Gekko japonicus
GGTCATTCCACAAAGTGAGAATGCCATAGACTGAAGAGGACACAAGCAAATCACATCATAAGACAGATTTCACAAGAATAATTTGTGGGATGAATGGAGCTGGTGAGTGGGTCTTTAGAAGTGGCCTTTCAAGCATGAGACTCCCCGGTCATGAAGAGCTATCAACATTAAAACGGGCACCTTGGATTGTACTCAGAAGCAAAATGGCAGCCAATGTTAACTGTTATAAAATGGGCCCGTCTCTTTATTCCAGCAGGTCTTTCTCTGTGCAACCTGAAGTCTCCAGCTATCTCCAACAGCATCTTTCTAGTTTTGATTTGTCTTTTAAACCTGCCGTGGCCCGGTGAAAGAGCTCCATCTTGTAGGCCCTGCGGAACTGTTAAGAAAGGGAAGAGACAATCATACGCCATTATATTCTCACTGGCATTTTTGGGAGAATGGGAAAATACACATTTCAAACTCAGAAGAGTAGTTACCTGATTTTCAGAAAATAATCATTCCGTATTAAGCTAATGACAGTAAAGCTATCTACTACATCGACACATATAAATTAGCATTACGTAGAGTTACATCACATAGAGAAATAATAATGATTTCCACATACAATTATTTTTATTGCACTTGCTGGAATGCATAACAATTATACAGTTGTGAGTGTCTTAAAACAATGGACAATTCATTTTATTGACTCTATTGCAGAATATCTGCTTAAAAAGCTTCTGCATAGTGTTCTAAAAGAAATGTGTGTTTTTGTCTTCCAGTGCACAAAGGAGTCAGGAACACTGAATGGAGAACAGTACTTTTATTATCCAACATTGAACATATC
>NW_015180692.1:0-841 GCF_001447785.1 Gekko japonicus
TTTTTTTTTTGGGGGGGGGGGGGGGGAGCAGGAGGCACTTTTGCATGCTCTGTAGATGGAAAGGTGCACATTTTGGAACAGCCTGCCCACATTGGCTCCATTTTCCTTGCCTCAGCCCACCGTTCCACGTTACAAGAGCATAAGAGAAGCCATGTTGGATCACGCCAGTGCCCCATCCAACACCGTGTCACACCGTAGCCAAAACCCAGGTGCTGTCAGGAGGTCCACCAGCAGGGCCAGAACTCCAGAAACCCTCCCACTGTTGTTCTCCCCCACAAGCACCAAGAATACAGAGCAACACTTGCCCCAGACTTCTACCACTGGAGGTCTAGATTACTACACCGCAATATTATATCCATATAGGGCCACCCTCTATTGGCTCCTGTGATGCCTTTAAGTGTGTCCTTATAAACTAGTTCCTGTGTCCTTCATCAAGGCCTGTATGGGAAGGGGACTCACACATGAACACACAAGAAGCGGCCTTATACTGAATCAGACCCTTGGTCCATCGAAGTCAGTATTGTCTACTCAGACTGGCAGCGGCTCTCTGGGGTCTCAGGTTGAGGTCTTTCAGAGCACCTTGTCCTTTTAACTGGAGATGCCAGGGATTGAACTTGAGACCTTCTGCATGCCAAACAGAAGTACTACCACTGAGCCACGGACACTCAACCAACCTCACTTAGTTCAAGAGGGCTTTGCAAGCAATAAGGTGGCAATTTCACAACCCGCTTCTCCTCCTATTACAATTGATCTCCAGATGACCAAGATCAGTTCCCCTGGAGAAAATGCCTGCGTTGGACGATGGATTCTGGCAGGCAGGGCTTTTTTTGGTAGAAAAAGC
>NW_015180693.1:0-850 GCF_001447785.1 Gekko japonicus
TCATCCAGTAAGTAATGCCCTTTCACTAGCCTCTTTTAGATCAGCATCTTCGGCCGGAAGTGACGGGTTGGGGGCGGGGGCGCGACGCTTGCCAGATGTTGGCATCTGATCGCACCGGTTTAATCCACCCTCAACCCGTCCGTTTCACGGGGCAAATCCTCCCATGTGACCGGGGCCGATCTTTACTAAATGTCCTAGTCATTCATGTCACAGTGTTTGTTTGTTGGCAAGTTTAGGTAGGCCCCAGACATGCCTCGGGGGGGGGGGCATAAAAATCAGATGACTGAAAACATTGGGTTGGTTAAGCTGGCACTGGAGACACACCACTTTCCCTCCCATGGGAAAGAAAGAGAACAGTGTGAAACTGCAGTTCTCCGAGTCTCATTCATCGGATGGATGCCTGGCCCTTGGATGGAGGCCATGCCACACAGAAGCTACATGGCGATGTGACTAGGGATGCCAGGCTGCCACCTGGCATACCCGGGAGGATTTGGAGACAGGTGTGTCAATGTCACACCTGCATGCCATCTCACTTCTGGCAAAAAAACCACCTGGAAGTACTGTCATGATGCCGGGGGTGATAATGCAGGATTCTTCAAAACTCTGTGGTCAAGGCACTCCCCATTCCTCCCAGAATTTTCAAGTGTCTTTGCCAAGATCCATGAAAAAATTGACTTCTGGTGAATTGTCCATCCTGAAGAGAGAAGAGAGAGACATGGACTATTTAGTTGCCTGCCATCCATTCCTCATCAGTTCTTGTTGAGGTGCTTCCCTCTGCAGATACAAGTAGGGATGCCAACCTCCAGGGAGGCCCTGTAGACCTCCCAGAATTACAACTACAGAGATCAGT
>NW_015180694.1:0-848 GCF_001447785.1 Gekko japonicus
ATCATCTCAGTGAGGAAAATATGGAAGATATTTCAGTTTTCCAAATTTCCCGGAAAAAAAATGAAAGTCTGGAATTGGACAAGGTCTTCTTGTCAGCGTAAGAAATCCAAAAACAGAACATTCCGAACTGATGACTGTCTCAGCCTCTGCTTGAAGATCAGCAAGGGACAGCTTTCCACTCCGTACTTGGTTCAGTTGTCAAACTGCTGTTACCTATAGGAAATTTCTCCCAGGTTTCAGAGGGACTGATAGATAAGGAGACTACAATTGTATCATTTATTTATCCCTCCATGACTAGATCCAATGGATTTAAATTTCAGAAAGGCAGATTACAGTGGCATACAAGGAGAAACTTCCTAACAGTTTGACAATATATTTAGAACTAGCAGGGAAGAAACCTGCCTAATATATCCAGTATTAACTGAATTCACCATTGTAGCTTCTTATTGAGCATCCCCTCTGCACAAGACCAACAGAGGAACACAAAAACATAAGAAGATCCTTGCTGGATCAGACCAGTGGTCCATCTAGTCTAGCATCTTATTTCATACAGTAGCCAACCATTCCTCTGAAGGTTCAACACCAGGACATAGAGGCTGAGGCCTTCCCCTGTTGTTTCCTCCTGACACTGGTACACAGAAACTTACTGCCTCTGAATGTGGAGGTTCCCTTTAGTCAAATTTTGGCTTTTCAAGCAGTGCAACTTAACTTTCCCCCTGAAATAAGTATTCTTAACATTGCACTCTTATTGGTCTTCATCACTTTCCTCCCTAAGGTGGCCAATGGCATCCCAGAGATCATGACTGCCCCCTTTAAATATTCTAATGTCTTAAGAAAATATACAGCTG
>NW_015180695.1:0-824 GCF_001447785.1 Gekko japonicus
AGATGTACAGAACAAGCTAGGAATCAGGATCCAGCGATTCTCCTTATGTTCTTCTGTGCTATTTCTGCATGCTTTTGCTAATTGAAATCAACCTTAGTCTTTCCAGGTTGTTATTATGGGTAGCCTTAAGGCTGCCAGCTCTTGTGTTGGACGATTCCCGGAGATGTGGAGGTGAACCCTTGGAGAGGGTAAGTTTTTGGGAAGGGAGGGACCTCAGCAGAGTATAATGTTATGGAGGCCACCTGCTGAAGCTGACGTTCACTCCACGGAAACTGATCTCTGTAGTCTGGACATAAACTGTAATGCCAGGAGATTGCCGGGCCCCAGTTGGAAGGTGGCAAACCTACCTAGAAGAAGAAAAAGAAAGACACCGAGGGTTCCTATCCTTTCCTCTCCAGGGATATCAACAAGCCCATGCATGGGTGTAACGAGCCATCAAGCTGCCATTGCCTGCCTCTGCCTAGCAACCCTGGCCCTGGTCCCCCGTCCCAATACTACGGGAAGGGTCGCCAACCTCCAGGTGGTACCTGGAAATCTCCCACTATTACAATTGATCTCCAGATGACCAGATTGATGTCCAGATGACCAAAAGACATTCCCCTGGAGAAAATGGCTGCTTTGGAGAATAGACTCTATGGAATTATATCCTGCTGCGGTCCCTCCCCAAATCCCACCCTCCCCAGGCTCCACCTCCAAAATTTCCCAGCCCAGAGCTGATTCTGCTTAGCTTCCCAGATCTGACAAGACGGGGCTATCCAGGTCAGGACATCAACAAGCCCAGGCAGGGACATATTAGCAAAACTGTGAGGGGATGGAAGGATTAA
>NW_015180696.1:0-845 GCF_001447785.1 Gekko japonicus
GATGCCCCACTGTAGCTATGGGCCTGCCAAAGAAGGAGTGCTGGAGGTCCTCGTTTCTTGGGAGAGAAAAAAGCACCAATATACGAACCGAATTCTTCAAGACATTGGCAAGGTGGTATTTAACCCGGAAAAAAAAAATCATTCTGCACAAGAAGAACCATCTCCACTTTGTTGGAAAGGATGTTAAGAAAGGGGTACCTATAGACATTGCTGGTGGGAATGCAGAGTGATACAAGGATTTTGGAAACTAGTTATTAAACTAACACACAAAACAACACAGTTTACAATACCTTTGTAAATGGAAATATTGATATTGAATAATAACAACTGACATTTATGCAAACCTAGACCACACAATATAGAACTCTGAGAACTACTTTGTGCTGCAGCTAGGGTTGTAATTGAAATTTTTTTGGGGGGGGGGACAAGAAAAACCTTACTATTAGAGACGGGGTTCTGAAAGTTCAGGAATTTTGTATATTAGATAAGATAACAGATTCTGTTTCTCAGAAAGATGATGACCCTGTGAACTCTCTGTATTTCAGGAAGTTAGCTTGTCTTGCCAGCTGTCCAAATGGCCACACATTTTATTGTCTAGGAAATTGGGGGTATTGGCAAGTTTCACATCTGTGGAGTTTCCCTGGGAATTGAATGTGTTACATCTTCAGTGGAAGAAAGGTCAAGCCTGTTTTTTTTTTTTTTTTTAGCCAGGGCAGAGACAGATATGTATATGGATTTCTTAAACTTATTTGGTTCATTTTAAACCCAAACCTTCTATATTTCTGAAAATTCTTACCACACTCACCTGTCTAGATAGTGCTAATATTCCCCTTAAGCATAGATTT
>NW_015180697.1:0-846 GCF_001447785.1 Gekko japonicus
AGACATAATGGCAGCTAGCTGACAACCAGTCCACTTAATCATTATGTGAACCCTTGGGAGAAGAAAGGTGCTTTGCCTAACAGATCCACCCCCCTTAAATTGGTGGGGATTGTGGGCTTTTATCTTGACCATGGTTGCATCCTTCCAGAAGAATTTGTACTCTTGAATTTCTTTCCTTCCCTACATAAGAATGATCACTTTCTCCCTCTTTCTGTCTATGGAAGAAGCTAGAAGAATAAGGGAGACTGTGGTGGAGACAGTCAATGGCCTCACATCCAAAGAAAGGCTGGAGAGTTCCTCAACAGGATCTCAAGATCATATCTCCTTCCCAGATGAGCTGCCTGAGAGTGAGTATCCTTCACGGTTACGTCAAAGGAACAGGCAAGGAATAGCAATGGGGGATTTCTGATTCACTTCTGAGCAGCATTTGGTTTGGGACAGTCATATAGCCTGCTGGGTAAAGGGGGAGGGAGGCCTTCTGGGCCCCCGAAATCTGGAGGCTCAGAAACTCCTTCTGGGCAAGAGCTCAGCTGCGGCTCTTGAGGGAGTGAGGTATCCTTAAATACTAGATATTCTGGGGAATGGTGGAGGGTGGTGGTTAAGATCACACATGCAAAAGGGCTGTCAGTCCTTTCCTACTGCCTTCGGACCTTACCAGCCTTCCCAGGTGCTAACAGGATCTGGATCTCTCTATGTGTTTCAGCAGAGGATGATCAGAAGAATGAGGAGGGTGAGGCACTTCATCAGCAAAGGGCAGATAGAGTTAAAAATGAAGACTTGAAAGAAACCATTGGGAATCGAGGCAGACCAGAGAGAGAGAAAGGAAGCCGTATGGTTGAGATGAAA
>NW_015180698.1:0-838 GCF_001447785.1 Gekko japonicus
TGCCTCCCCAGCTTCAGGGGAGAGCACCCACCATTGCTGAGCCATAGACCAGAAGTCCGGTGTGTCTCCATCACTTCTGATGCAACCCGGAAGTGACATCATCATGTCGGTGTCGTCAAGGCGGTGCTCTGCCCTCTGGACAAAAACTCTATGGAAGAAACCAAATTTTACCACAGAGGTTTTGCCCAGATACCAAAGCGTCACCCTGATGTCACTGTGTGATGACGTCACTTCTGAGTAACATCAGAAGTGATGTAGACAAATCACCACAATGTCAGCTGGGCCTCCCTACCACTCCCAGTAAGTCCCCCCCGTCCCCCACTGGTTGCCAGGAGGGACCTGGCAACCCGAGCTGTGCATTTTGTTTTAAGCAATGCAGTCTTTGGCTGTGGTCACATGGCAAGCATACCACAATTTGTTCCCGCTGTAGATTTGACTGGGGATACTTTTAAGCGGGTTCAGAAGATCACACATCCCTTGCCTGACTGCTTGCTTTGTGCGGCAATGCTCCAGGCACTGTCCAGACAGCTGCGCTGCCGCCATTTTTCTTTACAGAAATATTTGTGCATGTGCATATGTGTATATGCACATGCGCATATGCACGCATATGCACTCAATAGTGAAAGTCACACACACACACACACACAAACCTACCGGAAGAAGGACGTTCAGATGACTTAATCACAATCATTGTGAGAGATGGCTGTCCAGATTGGCAATATCACGGCTTCAAAGCACAAATACCCAGAAAGTACTTGATTTTCCCGGTGTTGGAAAACTTGCTAGGAAACCAGGAGGATTGCACGAGGGAGCCCACTTTGGTGCGGAAGACGGACTT
>NW_015180699.1:0-831 GCF_001447785.1 Gekko japonicus
GTGCGTACAAAGGGGAGGGATACACTCACATCCCATCTTTCATGGGCAGCTTTTCACGGCTAACATCACTCTTTTCGCCTCCATTTTATCCTGACAACAACCCTGTTAGGCGGGTTAGGCTGAGTAAGTGTAACTGGCCCACAGTCTCCCCACTGAGCTTCCGTGGCGGTGTGGGGATTCGAACCTGGCTCTCTCAGACCCTAGTCCGACACTTTAATTACTACTCGACACTGGCTACATGGCACGGACGACAGGCCGGACAGAAATAAACAACCCACTGAATGCACACTGGCCCATTCTTCTTCCGTGCTGAACACAAAGACAATAGTCTTGCCACACTATCGCAAAAGCGGCTTTGCGTTTCAAAATGGTAGCAGATGGCCCGGACTTCCGGTGTGGCACTGTCTCAAAGGCTGCAGGCGCGTCAGCGAACGCTACTGGTTCAGCCTCGTTCCACACTTGGAGTGTGCAATTCGTGTACAGTCTGCGTCTGGCGATTGCCCTGGTGCCCAGGGGTGTGTTCGCTTATCACCTGGTTAACTTGGCTTTTCAGCCCACTGTTGCCCCGTCGGTCGTGCTAAGCTGCCAGCAAGGGCCAAACCCGACGGGAAGTTCTCCTGAGCGCCTCGGAGATCAAGGGAAGCATCGCCAAGGAAGCCTGGCTCTCGAGCAGGTTTCCGGAGATGCCTTCCCAAGTCAACAGTTAGCGCTTGTTTTGAAATCAGGAAGCACCAGGTGCAGGGCATTTCAGAACCCGGCCCCCTCTTGTTTGTCAATGCAAAATGTTGTTTACAGGGTTCCTTTTTTCAAAAACAAAACGCTATCTTAAGG
>NW_015180700.1:0-297 GCF_001447785.1 Gekko japonicus
CACCCTCCAGGCGGCGGCCGGAGATCTCCTGGGACTGCGACTGATCTCTAAGCCACAGAGATCGGTTCCCTTGTTGCACACACAGTCTATGAAACACTGTTATACACTCTTGTTCTCCCAGATTAGAGTCCGCGCACTTAACCACTGCACCGAACTGGCTCACAGGTGGCCTTATTAGGTACGCTTTGCACTAGATATGCTAGGTGCCACTTATGATTCTAATCACACAAACAGAGATCCATCGTGGACATATATTCAGATACTAACCTTGGTTCATTGATGGCTATTGCTTAGAAG
>NW_015180701.1:0-844 GCF_001447785.1 Gekko japonicus
CATGCCATCTTTCCAGGGAACCTGCCCTGTGCCGTTTAGGAAGTTAAACTTAATAAAAATGTAGGACACCATAAAATTTGTGAATTAAGACCCAGCATTAAACACTGAGGCAGGACATTTTAAAAATGAGCAACGTCACACTGTGTTTGCAATTTCAGACTGAAACAGACCATAAAAATGGAGGTAAAACCGAGATAATGTTCCTTTACATTTGCATGCACAACAATAAAGATCCATGCTTTCCTTGCAGGGGGAACTGCAGATGGAAATCAGTTTTATTCTATTGACCACAATTGACCAACCCCCTGCTCAAAAGGGGCAGTAGAATCAATGAATGGGAAGATCTATGGAACAACATAATTCATGGAGCAGAGGGATTCTAAAAATCAGATTTTCACCCCCTTGCTGGGAAGGGTCCATCGTTATGGTTGAACCAATGTAGAAATATTTTTAAAAACCAAGACTCTTCTAGTTCACAATATGGTAGTGAATTGCTCTCGGGAAGCCATAGGAATGCGGCGTTGCAGGAGAAAATGTCTAGTGTTCTTCTTGAACCCCGTCAACAAAGTACACCCACAGTGCCGGAATGTGCGCGGGCGCGGCGCCGTGACGGGCGGATTGCGGCTCGCTCTGTGCCGCCCGAACTTTCAACGGTTTTTCTAAGCCTCCCGATTGTCGGGAGAGCTTGGCCAGCCCTCTCGGAGCGAGGGCTGGGGTAAGGGGCGTCTTTTTGGGGGCCCCTCCTACTTGTCAAAGCGGGGGGTACCCAGAAACAGCCCCAATGCAGGACTGTGTGAATGTCCGAACATGGCCGCCAAGTCACAGGCGACTTCTGGCACAACCC
>NW_015180702.1:0-835 GCF_001447785.1 Gekko japonicus
TGGTTGCACAAACCCCCTCCCCAGATATGTAGGTAAAGAAGAAATGTCAACCGGTTGGGTATCTGCCTGTCACACACAGCTGAAAAGTGTAGGAGCCTTGCTAGGAAACCTACAGGGTCTCTGGAGCCCATAGAGAGATCCAAACCCAGCTGTGACGAGATCATAGAATCATGGAGTTGGAAGGGACCTCTGGGATCATCTAGTCAACCCCCCAGCACAAGGCAGGAAATTCACAAATGCCTCCCCCACACACACACTCCCAGTGATCCCTGCTCCATGCCCAGAAGAGGGCACAAAAAACCTCCAGGATCCCCCACCAAACTGGCCTGAAGAAAAACTGCTTACTGATCCCAAAGTGGTGATCGGCATTTCCCTGGGCGTGTAAGAAAAGGCCACAAGAACTAGGCACTGAGGCAACCCTTCCTGCCCTCCCTTCTCATGATCAACCTAAGTTCACAGAATCAGCATTGCTGTCAGATGGCCATCTGGCCTCTGTTTGAGCATAAGAAAAGAACCCCTTTTGGTTGTTTTTAGGATCTCTCGCCAGCCTAAACTCATACTGAGCGTTAGGTTTCCTAACTCTCTCTCTCGACAAGCAAATGCTTGTAGATGATATGCTCTTGAATCCCAACAGAGAATCTGGACTAATTAGCTTTCTAAGAATTGTTCTTTAAACTATTAGTCCGAGATATGTCCAGGATCTATCAGATGAAACCTTTTACTTTTTTTGATAGTACAAATGAAGTCATTGTGAATTCTGCTGTTTGAACTATTACCAGCAAGCCAGGCAAGAAGCCTTCAGAGAGTTTCTGCCAAGAAGAAGAAGAAGAAGAAG
>NW_015180703.1:0-831 GCF_001447785.1 Gekko japonicus
GAAGCGACGGTCATGGTAAGAGGTATCTATGTCAGACACATTGTCTGAAAAACCTCCGGAACGAATAAGAGGTAATCTCGATTGAGGGTGCCCTAAACCTCACAGCTGGTTAGCAGTAACCCAGTTAGAGAAGTGTGGACTTCATCACCCACACTCTCAAAACCTGCAAATAGGTTCCAGACGTTGCCTTGGTTGTCAGGCTGTGGCCGGCATCCTAAACTATTAGCCTCAAAATGTTGCCTTGGCGGGAAGAGGACGTAGAGGATCCCCCCAACCTAAACTCAGGCTCAGGATGATTGCCTTGGCGAAAGTTAGACGTAGAATATCGCTTTCGGCCTAAACCCGGGTTCATAAAAAGAAGACGCCCTGGCAGAGAGGACGTAGAGGATCCCTCTGGCCTAAACTTTTGGGGTTCTAGACATTGTCCTGGCAGAAAGTGGACCCAGATGATTGCTTTCAGCTAAACTGAGGTTCAGAAAGTTTTTGGATTCAGGTGCGAGGGAGAGAGAGTTCCCCCCCATTTCTAAAACCATAAATAGGGTTCATAGGTTGGCCCTGGAACTGTGGATCAAGGAATCCCATTCCCGAAACCTTTCTCTGGTGGCCGAGGTCACCCATCACAGCTTGGAAAGAAACAGAGCCTGCAATTCGCGAGTAGATTCCACAGCTGTTGCGCTCCTGATCGAATTGTAAGGTGCGCACGAGTCAGTTTCCCCAAGTCCTAGAAGACTTGGAGCAGAGCTTGAAAATGGAAGCGCTTGGGAGCTTTTTCTCCCACTGTGCGTCTGCCCTTGGAGCGCCCGAATCCAAAAACTTCCTGAACCTCAGTTT
>NW_015180704.1:0-837 GCF_001447785.1 Gekko japonicus
AAAAAATAACAAGGGGGAAAGGATGGAAAGGATGGAAATAACGTTGCCACCAAATTCATTTTTTGCAGACATGAAAGTAACAATGAAAACATACGCGTAGAAGAACCAATTAACTTCTGAACAAAGGAGAAAATGGAGACAAACAATGAATGTTTGCCTATTGGCCTGCTGCAGGGAGCTGTGCTGTTAACAAGGAAACTCTGTGGCCACAGTTTGCATTTTGATTAGGAGCGAGTGGACTGAGAGCCAGCCAAAAAGGTGGAAATCAAATAGTCCATAAAAGGTGACCTCCCCTGCGGCACGCCTCCTGAAATTTATTTCAGTCATTATGGGAAAACAGATGTACATTCATTAGCCATTCTTCCCTCCAGGAGTTCCTTGTATTGATTGCAAACAGGTGAAGAGACTGGTGGGATCTGAGCTGCTGGGAACAGAGGATTCCCAGTTCTGTTGGACTATGAGGAGAGAAGGGGAGGTAGAATGGGAATATACACATTTATTTGAACCAGTAATAAATGAAACCGAAAGTCCTCTCTGTCTTAGTGACAGGATAAATAATTGAAAAGAAAATGAACTGCAACATTTTTGAGTCCACGGATTCAAATGACTGAGACCACAGAAAGCAGCATAACTTAAGCAGATCCATCTACATGCTGAACGGCTACCATAAGATGCAGGGCTATTTTGGGGCAGGAGCGCACAGGAACGGAGTTCCGGCTGGCGTCAGAGTTGGCCACGCCCACTACAGCCAAAACCTCTGCGTGTGCGTGCCTGGCTACAGACGGAAGGCCTGGAGAGCAACACCCCCTGATGACTTTGAGGCGGGCGGGCCAGGGG
>NW_015180705.1:0-711 GCF_001447785.1 Gekko japonicus
CACATTAAATCTATATTAAGGGGAGAGATAATTTTTTTCTTCAGGTCTATTTGCAATCCAAGAGGTGTCTCTTAAAACTAAAAAAAAAATTCATTAATTTTTTTTAATCCCACCCTTTCTTCCAAGGAGCTCAGAGATGTACATATGGTGCTTTTCAAATTTCTTATCACAATAACCCACTAGGGAAATTTTACTGACGGGAGTAACTGGCCCAAGACCATCTAATAAGAATCACAGCTACTCTGGGATTTGAATTCCGGTATTCACAGTCTGACATTTCAACTGCTGTATCACACTAGGTATTATATCCTTCAAGCTGTATTTTTTAAAGAAGATTTTCATTGGGAACATTGAAATATATTTGTACTTGGCTACAGGATCACAGAAGTTTCTGTGAATTGTGATGTGCTTAGCTTTCTTCAATTGCAATGGGATGCTAATGCAAACATTCCTTTACTGCATGGCCACCTGATGGAATTAAGGGAGGGAGGCTGTTGCTACACTCAAGGGATACAATTAAATGACCTGACACCCATATCATTCCATTCTGCCTTCTGAATTCACATTGGAGCGGCCAGTGTTTTACTCACCCACGTTCAATTAACGAAACTGATTTTCATTTTTAATTACCCTAATTGGAATCTCTGCTTGGAGCCTGGTTTCCCCCCATGTGGGTTTTCTTCTAATGTTTCCTTGTGGGCCCTATTAAGA
>NW_015180706.1:0-851 GCF_001447785.1 Gekko japonicus
ATGAGGAGTTGGCATCGTTTCTGAAGCCAACTGCAGGACATGCAGACAGTCTTCCAGCAGTGTGCAGTGGTGAGAAGGCTGCAAAGTGCACTGCAGAGGCGCTTTGAGCCTATCCTCCAGGACAGGATTTACATGATGGCGACCATGTGTGATCAGTGCATCAAGGGCAAGATCACCGAGCGGGCCAACGAGTTAACTCGATGGAGAAATGCTCTTTCCAAGCGAGTTGGCAAGATGCAAGCCAAGATGGGCATGTCGTCAGGAGCTGCGGGAGGGGAGGGTGCCAGCATCTCGAGTGATTAAAACTAGATGCTAGGGCAAAGTAGCAGCCAGGGCCATGACCATTTTGATTGGCACAGAAATGCCCCACCAATCTCCCCACTTCCATCCATCCCACCTGCAGAAGAACCCTGTGGTAACCGTGCAGTGCAGGGTGATGTTGAGGGTGGTGCGTGTATGCACCAAAGTTCCACGGCCATCAGCCACCCCAAACCAAAATTGCATGCTGAAAATAATAAAACAGCATCACACTCATTGTTCTCCAATGGTAGAGTAGGGTAGAGGCCAGCCAGAAACCAGCAGTGCCACACACAGGAGCACCATACTGTAAATACATGTTGTGTGCAATGGTCCCTCGAGTCTAAGCTGTGGAATCTTGTGAGCTAAAAATCTTGTGAGCTACTGGAGTGAGTGATTTGGCTACTGCATAAGTAAGTTTGCTCTGTAGGCATCCTTCCTGCCCAAGATGAAAAGTTGTGAGCCGGCGACTAGAAAACTGTGAGCTAGCTCACACTAACTCAGCTTAGTTGGTTATTGAAAAACATAACTTTCTTTTTGTGCAGGGGCGAGGT
>NW_015180707.1:0-846 GCF_001447785.1 Gekko japonicus
GGGTATAAATATAATTAATAAATAAATACAGAGACCCCCTCATGGAGTTTTCAAGGCAAGAGACATGCAGAGGAGGTTTGCCATGGCCTGCCTTTGCACAGCAATCCTGGACTTCCTTGGAGGTCTCCCATCCAAGTACTAACCAAGGCTGACCCTGCTGAGCTTCTGAGGTCTGATCAGATTGGGCTCGCCTCGTCAGGGTAGTTCATACTCTTTTTTAAGAAGTTACATTTTTTTTGACGATAAGAGCGAATTACCTCCAGTTCTCAGGAAAGGTATACATCACTTATCAGAAATTTTTGACTGCGAAACAGGTCTCTCCTCTCCCTCAAAATATGCACCTTTTCCACATCTTCCTTACCATGCAGCGGCCAAAGCGGGTGTATTTATGCTCACTCTCCTCTACGCTGTATATATAGATGAAGTTGTCATGGGAGCCGATGGCCAAGAACTCCCCATCTGGAAGACAAAAGACAGAGACAAAGGGGAGGGGGGGCGGTGAATGTTGAACGAGGGACACAAGTGAGCCATCCGGATGTGGCAAACCAATCAAGCCATCACGGGCAGCAGTGGGGACCTCACCTGGTGAATAACGCACTACGGAGAGCTGCTCGTTTCCATCAGTGTTGGTCAGTAAGACCTGCCGTGTCTCTGTGTCCATCACTACCCATCTGTCGGAAAAGAGACTTCTTAGCAAGGGGTTGGCCAAAGTGTAGTAAAGTCAAGATGCCCACTCCTTTTCTGGCCTTAATGGCCTCGTGACATGCAGAAATCGAACGGGGGAAAGCTTTTCTCCACTGTGCGCATCCATGCCAGGCAGGGGTTGATGGGAAAGTTTCCCCTGCT
>NW_015180708.1:0-832 GCF_001447785.1 Gekko japonicus
TTTCTATGCCTCAAAAGCAGCTTCTCTTAACACCACAGCTGTCTTTTCTGCTTTCCCTTCTCCACCTGACATCTCCGCAGCCAGAGAGAGACAGTGACACCAGGAAGGCGAACCTGTGCACTTCAGATGAATTATTTTCTGAGGGCAGTAATCCTCTATCCTTTGACCTCTAAAATCTGCCCTGGGCATATGTGCTTCACCCCTTGACCCCACTGAGCCCAAACCTGGATGGGTGGACTCAGGGTCAGGTTCCACCCTGCCCACCCATAGCCAGATCTGTGACTCCCAAGAATTGCAATCCTACCTGCACAGATATGATTAAAAACTCCTTGCAGCAGGAAAGAGATCTTTTTTCCTTGGGTGCTGAGTCCAGGAACAGACACAGACCTCTCCACTGGAAAGGCAGCCATGGAGTGTGTGCTTGCCTAAAGAGTCAGAGCAAGCCTTAAGGTAATGTTCACTCTGTAGAGATTTAGAACTCCTAAGCTTAAAGAGCCTGTCCTATATTTTAACCCCTGATAGGACATGTACAGCGAGAGGGACAGAGAAATTGCTTTTAACCTGTTTCTTTTGTATCCTTTGCTCAAACTGGTGCTGTGCTAAAAGTATGCTTGTAAACATTTTCTCTTTAATAAATACTTTATAAGTTGTGGTGCTGGGAGTGGTTCTCCGTACCACACAGACCTCCACTGTCTTGGACACACTATTTTAAAAGGAGTGCTAAGGGGAAGGCAGGCAGGTGGCAAGTGGTTATTCCTCCAAGGACACACAAGGCAGTAAACTGTCCCTGTGGTTGACCTGGCACTGGGCAGCGGGGGACACAGAGGCAAGG
>NW_015180709.1:0-830 GCF_001447785.1 Gekko japonicus
GTGTGTGTTTGATTTCACTATAAGTCAGAAGCCATTATACTGACGGCCATTCTTGACACAAGCTGTATACGTGATCATTAGTCCTGGCTCCATCAATAAATACTTATCTTCTTATGAAGCTCTGTGTGGTGTGACCTGACTAAAGACTCTGACAACTTGGTTTCCAGAAAGGAAAACTGTGGGAAGGGGAGGAGACTGGGGACCCAAAACAGCCCCAAAAATGCCCCTTCGCCCAGGTCATCGTGTCCCCTGATGGAAGAGGACTTGCCAAGGACAGGCCCACCTCACAACCAACACAATTGAGCCTGGCGTGGCCACGGTGGTTGTGGTGCCCTGAGTTTTGGCCCGATGGTGGCAGCAGTCACCGTGGCACAACTGGGAGCTGGCCCAAGCTGACAACCAGCCCACAACGGAGCCAGCCTTTTCACAGGGAGACCATGATGGGGAGGAAAGGGGGGGGGAGATGGAGATGGGAACGAATCAAGGTAGGCTGGCTGGTGAGCGGGAGGAAGAAAGCGTGAGGGCTTCCAGCTTTTAATCGGTGACATCAAAGGTTTTATCATGGTTCTTTTTGTTCTGTTTCTTTCATGATCTTCTATTGTAAGCCATCTTGAGTTCCATACGGTAGAAAGGTGGCTCACTAATGTTCTAAATAAAATCGATAAATTATATATATGTCCACACATGAAAATTGAAGCGTAAGAATGACGTGAACCGAGTGAGTTGAGGGATGAATTTCCTAGACACTTTGTAGCAGGGACGTCAGCTCCTGTGACATCGAAGGAGGACTTGTTGCGCGGAGGACACCGCTTCCTTTCAAGGATGCTAAC
>NW_015180710.1:0-875 GCF_001447785.1 Gekko japonicus
TGAACTCAGCCATTTAAAAATACTGTGAGAGCCCAATCTTGTTTGGACTCACAGCATAGGGGAACCAGGTGACTATTCCCCCCCCCCCATGGCATGTGAAAACTTGCAGGGGAGAACAAGACACCTGGCCCCACCACTTTGTGGGCCCAACCTTCACAGCATTTTTAAATGGCTGAGTTTAGCTCTAAATACATTGGTGTCCATGAGTCAGATCTGTGAATGCTGTAACATCTAGTTTGGCCCACAAGGTGTTGCAAATGTCGAACATTTTCTGATTTAATTAAGTGTGTATTTCTTCCTTTTTTAAAAAAAAACAGTTTTTAAATAATAACTTGGCTTGCAAAATTTTGTTCAGTTATGCAGGGATCTTTTTGTAGATAAAGCCCAGCAGGAACTCATTAGCATAATAGGCCACACCCAACAGCAGAAACTCATTTGCCTATTAGGCCACACCCCTGACAAAGCTTTCTAATTTCAGAAGCAATTTTGAGATACGGAGAGACAGCAGTTAAAATTTCCTTCAAGCAAATTTTCATAATAATTTGTTTGTAATTTTTTGAGTATTATCCATTTTATTGCTGATAGTGTGCCATAAGCCCATATGTCATGAAGAGATGAATGCAGGGCATTTGCAGGATTAGCGTTAGTCAAAACATCCCTTCATTACTGGATTTCTCCAAAGTGAGCTAGTGTGCACACAATGACTGGCAGATGCATATGGGAACCATATTGTAGAAAAAAGGAATACAAAACTTGCATGCATGAAAAGTTGCTAATGTGATTGGCTCTTTCTCATAGGTAACCCCTTGCTTGCTGGGGAGAAAAGGCGGATATACATTTCTAAGCAAAGAAAATATGGTACAGCAATCAAGTGA
>NW_015180711.1:0-897 GCF_001447785.1 Gekko japonicus
GAGAGATCAGCTTTCTTCTGTTAAATTTAGTCACTAGACGGGACATAAGGCGTTAGTGTCCCAGTCCGCAGATTCTCCCACTGGAAGGGAGGAAGGAGAATTATCCGAGGAAGAGGAGGAAGTCATGCCACCTGTACAGTCCAGATTATTCCCTCAGGAATGTTATTCTAAACTACTACCTATGGTTTTACGAACTCTGGATCTTTCATCCAAACCTAAAGCTGTAGAGGAACCAGACTCTGAGTTCCAATCAGGTGCCGGCAATCTAATGCCTAAAGTTTCCAAGGTACAGCCAGGGCTTCCTCTTCCAGCTTCCTTTTTTAATATCATAAAGGCTGAATGGGAGCAGCCAGCAAAACCTAAAGCCAGTCACCAGTTGGTTTCAAAATTTTATATGCTAATGCCTGAAGCAACTAAGAGACTGAAAGTACCAATAGTATTTCAAGTCTGTCTTCCAGTGTGGTCCTGCTCATGGACACGGAGGGTCTTCCCAAGGACCAGGGTGACCGTCATATTGAACAGGCTCTATGCAGGGACTTCGAGGCCTCATCTCAGTCCTTGAGAGCTTCCACCGCTGCCTCCTTATTTGCCAGGGCAGCATATGACTGAGCAGAGAACTTGTCCCTAAGGAGTTCAAGGATGAACTGAAGAAAATTGCATTGACTATAGCGTTTGCTGCTGATGCGTCTCTGGACGCCTTACAGTTGTCAGCTAGGGCCATGCCATGTAGTATTACTGCTCGCAGGAATACCTGGTTACAGCTCTGGGATGCTGATTCTTCATCCCAAGCCAAGGTGGCTTCAGTCCCTTTCAAGGGCGGGAACCTATTCGTCTGGATAGGTTCTTAGTTGTTGAGGATAGAGACAAAAAGGTGTTACCATCTAAAAAGAGGGACAA
>NW_015180712.1:0-841 GCF_001447785.1 Gekko japonicus
TAGGGGGTCCAATTCTATGGGCACCCCAAGAGGGTGCCCCATTCTCCATTTTTACCATTGGGGGGAATAGCAGGGCAATACAAGACCAGTAGAATGTCCCAAAGAATCTTTACATGAAGTGTTGGGGGGAATTTTTGCAAGGCCAGCAGCAGAACCAGTGCCACTGTGGCACTAGTACATAGCACTGTTTCTGCTGTCCTTGTAAAAATCACCCCCTTACTTCAGAGATTCTCAGATGTGGCCTTAGTCCTGTTGGGTTTTGGCACTGTCACAATGGAATTGAATACTCCCTGCATAATCAGATGTTGCCAAAGGCTCGCAAGTCCTCCAGGAAGGGGCCCGGGTAGTAATTTGCCTCTGGGGCCAAGGTCTGAAACCTCTCCTTCTGAAAGTGAGACAAAGTGTCTGCTGCGTCATTGTCTGTACCTGCAATATATTGTGCTGAGAAAGAGATGTTACAAGACAAGCACTGGAGGACAAATCTGTGCACAAGGTGCATGACCCACTCAGAGTGAGAAATTTGGTGACGATCTGAACCACTGCCTGGTTGTCATACTAGAACTGCATCTTTTGATTCCTGAGGATTCACCCCAAATGGTGACTGCTACCTGTTAGGAAGCAGTGTTAGGGGCTGGTGAGTTAACACCAGAGCAGAGCAGTACAGTATGGTGCAGAGCCAAGTCCCATAGAGTCCAATGTCCACACAGTTAGGTGGGGAGGAATATATACAAGGTTTATTTACAAGAGTCCTGTTAAGAGGTGCAGGTATACACAAATCAATAATCCAACCGATAAAGTGCTTCGCCAAACAGATCAGAGAGAGAAGTTAGACTGTACATAG
>NW_015180713.1:0-834 GCF_001447785.1 Gekko japonicus
ATACTCAGCATAGCCCTTCTTTTTGTGCTACAGGGGAGCAGGGGTAGATACGTTTTCCCATTTCTCTTCAACCGACTTCCAGGGCTTCCAGATGTCCTTCACTGTGACAAAAATCTGTCCACCCTCCCTGTTCCTGTGAAGAAAGGCTGAACAAAGAAACCCCTACCCACCAGCACCAAGCAAAAAACCCCACAAAACAGTGTTGTAGAGGGGTGCAGGAAAGTGACGCTGCTTATGTCTGGACTGCCACCACCGGACTGCTACATCCTGCCCAACCCTGTCCTACGGGGGCGGGGGGCAGTCCCATAAGAACTCGATAAAAACCCCTCCTATAAGAGCTGACAAGTGTCCATGTTTCATTATGACGTGCTAAAGGTCAGTTGACGTTTCTAAAATGAACTGTGATGGCCGGAGGCTAGGACACACCCCAAGACAGCCAGGCTGGGGCTAGAGAGGCCCTCTAGAGATTCAGTGAAGCCAGCAAGAGAGAGACAGGTCTGAGTTTGGCTGAAAGAAGGAACGGAGGGTATGCAAATGGATGGCAGTGATGGGTATGGTGGTGGAGAGGGCAGTAACAACACAACTTCAGGTTTTCTTGGATGAGGCTAAGGTCCTGGATCCCGTCCAGTCTGGCTTTCACCCTGCCTATGGGACAGAGACAGTGCTGGTCGCCCTGGTGGATGATCTCCAGAGACACTTGGACCGAGGCGATTCGGTGCTGCTGATTCTTCTCGACCTATTGGCAGCATTTGATATGGTTGACCATGAGGTGTTTAACCCACTGCCTCACCGAAACCGGGATACGGGGACTTGTCTTGCAATGGCTAGCCTCCT
>NW_015180714.1:0-834 GCF_001447785.1 Gekko japonicus
GGGACACTGCGCCAGCTCTTGCCAGTGGAGGGTTCCTTCCAGCAGGGTTCCCACAGGAAAAGCACTTGTCCTGGGACAATGAAGGCATGAACCAAGAGGCCATCCGCGTTTTAGTGAATCGAGAATAGTAAAACATTTGTGCTGGTGAGATGGCACTGCCAAGCTCAAACCAGGTCAAGTGCAAAAAAGAGGTGCAAACGCTTCATTGTCATAGACTTAAATTAGGACTACCTGTGAAAAGGTGGGTTCAAAAGCAGACCATTCTGCATGGGACAGATCGCCAAAACAGAGTGTATGGAAAGTCGATTGTCCCTCTCTTCTGAATGCGAAGAAAAGAATTTCGGTGGCAGCATTGGGGTAATATGCTGTATAAAGTTCATGCCAGGGGTCCCCAGCCTTTTTGAACCTGTGGGCACATTTGGAATTCTGACGTGGCCTGGTGGGCGCAACCACAAAGTGGCCACCACAAAATGGCTGCCGCAGAAGGCCGAGCCAGCCACAGAATGACGGCCACGGCTTAAAGCCAGTCGCACAGTGCTGACACTTGTGCTGGGGTGGCAGCTGCTGCCAAAGCAACATTTTTAAAAAATCTGCACAGCCAATCAAACCTGCAGGAGTCTATCCCTACCTGGCCCCACCCACTCCCTAAAAACACTTGGTGGGCACCAGAAAAGGTTTTGACGGGCACCATGCCACCCATGGGCACCACATTGGACCCCCCAGTTTATACAATACAGATTGAGTTAGAAGTGTTCTGGTTTTTAAAAGAATCACCACAACTTATATCCAAAAACCAGCTACAATTAAGCCATGAGAGCCAGTTTGGTGTAGTGG
>NW_015180715.1:0-825 GCF_001447785.1 Gekko japonicus
CAGAAAAGCAGGACTGCTTTATTGGCCTCTCAGTACAGGTTGAGGCATCGGTTCCAGACATCCCATTTGTCCACGTGCAAAATTCCAAATCAGGAAGAGGATGTAGGAAAACAAGCAGTTAGCAGGATTGTTCAATTCTGCCTATAGTTTTAATTGAAAAGGAGAAGAACAATGGAGGAAGGGGGAAAGCAGGAACCAGCGGTTATTGGTAGGAATCGCTCAATTGCCCTGGAGTCACCTGTCTGCATTGGATCTGGGTATTCAACCAGTGCACAGGACAGGTTCTGGGTTTTTCGGGATGCTTCACCAAGTTGCCATTCAGGAACTTCCCTCCCCAGGGATTGTGCATTGGATTGATTCCTCCAATATATGATCCCTAGCTGTTTTATTCATCCTTGAGGGATCCAGATTAAACCAAATAGTGCTGCAACAGCCGCAGCCGCAGCAGATCACAACAAAAGTGAGTGCAATCTCAGACAACAGCAACAGGAAAAGGCAGTCTTTGGGGAAACCCCCTGGAATAACTACTTCAGGGGCAAAAGTAGAAACTCAACAGTATTCATCTCAGCACCAGGTGAGCACCCTGAGGTGGGCTGGGGGAAACCTGGGTTCCCATCCCCACTCAGTGACGATGCTGGTGCTGCTGGTCACGAGCAAGCCGCTCCCTGTCCCGCTGAGATTCTTGGGTCCTCCTGTGGCTGCATGCCGCCTCTCGGATTCTGGAATCGCGGAGTTCATTACACCTTGAGCTGTAGTAAGTAGAAGAGGCCTTACTGGAGTGCTCTGAAAACTTGACGCTCTCCTCCTTTCTTTTCTGCTTCAGGG
>NW_015180716.1:0-824 GCF_001447785.1 Gekko japonicus
AAATCCAATCTCTTCTTCAAGAGAGAGAGGTTTAATGGGATGTCATTTACTTCCATAAATCAAAAGCCCAGAGGCTCCTTGAAGATTAACAACTTTTATTTCAGTATGCGCCTATAAGTCACTGCTCACGTCTTCAGTTATGCATGGAAATCAAACTGAGAATCCTTCTGATGGGGTGGGGGTCCCCGACCTTTTCGAGCCTGCACAGGGTGGTGGATATAACTACAGTATGGCTGCCGCAGAAGGTGGAGCCAGTCACAAAATGGCTGCCACGGGAGGTGGGGCCAGTCACAAAAGGGCTGCTACAGGAGGTGGGACCAACCACAAAACATCAGGGAACGAGGCTGTCTAGAACGCTAACAAGTACCATGTCTGGCAGAAGCTCTGCTTAACAGAATGCCTTTTTAAGTGGTTACGATATCTTCTTGCATACACCCAGCTTACTTCAGTCCTACAGTGAAAACTGCTGTGCTGTGGCGACAGCTGCTGCTGAAACAACTTTTTAAAAAATCTGCACAGTCGGTCAGAAACCCTGCTGGGCAGAAGGCCGCACACAGACCTGCTCACTCTTCAAAAAAACATTTGGTGGGCACGAGGAATAGTATTGGCAAGTGTCGTGGTGCCCACGGGCACCGTGTTGGGAAACCCTGCTGTGGGGTGTATTTTTTTCATGTCTACCCCAGCTTTCTCCCCAAGAGGAACCCAAAGCAACTTTCATCATTCTCCTCGCCCCCTTTTTATCCTCATAACAACCTTGTGGGGAAGGCTAGGTAGAGATTAGTTGCTGGAGATTTTTCGGGCTGTCTGGCCGTGTTCTTGGCATC
>NW_015180717.1:0-827 GCF_001447785.1 Gekko japonicus
TTGGGAACACTGGGTGGCAAGGATGGGAAGGCGTCCCTTCTGCCCCGCCCCACCCCCAACAACAAAAGCTTCGCAGGAGATCTCACTTTCAAGGACACGTAGGAGGACAAGTGTGGTGTATTCAATTCAATGTAAACTGTATGTGAACTCACTCATTGGAACACCATGCAAAGCTTCGTCCGGGGCAAGGATCCTAATTCCTCAATTCCTATTGGTAGCCCAGGAAGAGCTGACCAATCACCTAACATCCAGTTCCCTGAGAGGGAACGTCTGTGATTGGACTTTATCTTTACAATCCTATTGGTTGTTAGGTACAGTAGGGCGTGGCTACATTAGCCCGGGAGAGTTTAAAAGGAGCTCAGCTGCAATGCACACGTTGTTCTGGTTGTTCTGTTCTGGTTGTGTTAAGTGTTGCTCATTAAAGCTGAATCACTGGCTGAAATCACTCTCTGACTCTTGTTAAGTAGCCGACAATGCCATGTCGTCCACCCTCCAGGGGAGCTGACCTATTGTCTGAAGATCAGTTGTCATTTCAGGAGAACTCGAGGCCCCAAGTGGAGGCTGTCAACCCTACGGAACAGTCATGTTTTCCCCTCTTTCCAGAACTGCATGATAATCTAGATTTCTGAACTTTATGGCTCGGTTTTGTTCATTCATTGGCCTTGTTCCCAGCATCTGGTATTCTGAGGTAGACTGCCTGTAAACACGGAGGCTCTCTGCTGTCATTGCGAAGAGCCACTGATAGGTCTCCCCACTGTAAATCTGTCTGATTCCTTTTTCAAAGCCTTCTAAGGCAGTAGCGAGCCACTCGCCTCAAGCCTTATCAT
>NW_015180718.1:0-811 GCF_001447785.1 Gekko japonicus
GGAATCACGTTCTGGGCACACATCTGTCATGTAGGCAAGTCCTAAGGACTGGTGGGAGAATGCCCCAGGTGGGGTTGTGTACCCACACAAAAGCAGAGGAAGTTCTTGGTACCTTTCGGAGTGGCTGCAGAGTCCCGTAGGAAAGCAAGCCTTGTGCACTGGAGGCCCTGGGACCTCCAGGCAGGCGCTGCCTTTTTGCAGAGAGACGGGTCAGTGGATACAGCTGTTCCTCCACCTGTCATTGGCCAACGAGCTGCGAAACGCTTTTCTGCTCTGTGACAAGTCCGGGAACGAAAATGGGCCGAGGGATTTGCGGTGGCAGCTGTAGCAGAAGCCACAAGCGCCGGGCTGTTTGAAGCACTTGCCGGTGCCGTGCTCGGAGGTCAAGCCTCCATCTGCAGCTCAGCCTCCTCTTTGACTCTCCGGACCATCCGGCAGGCAATTAAGCCAGTCACCTTTAATTACCCATCAGCAGGGCCGCCATGTCCTCTGACCTTTAAAAAAAAGCTTAATTGGGGGAGCGAAGTTAGCTCTGGTTTGACGTGCCAAGAAGAGCTGGAACAGGCAGCCTATATAAATTTATGTACATTAAGACAATTGGCACAGTTTCCCCATTCTCCGCATAATGCGTTCTGCTTTGCCAGTTGTGACACTGGAACATGGTTTGCTCAGAGATCTGAATCATTCAGAGACACAATGGGCAGCCTCCCTTGGGAGCAAGCAGTTCCACTGTGTTTGGGCATGACGCGTGATTCCTTCCACATACATGGACACCCAGACTTCAGTTGCTTCCACTGCAGTCACATTAGAA
>NW_015180719.1:0-813 GCF_001447785.1 Gekko japonicus
AGCCTGCCTTTACAGGAGCCATTCTATACTTCACT
Source organism: Gekko japonicus (assembly GCF_001447785.1). NCBI lineage: Eukaryota > Metazoa > Chordata > Lepidosauria > Squamata > Gekkonidae > Gekko > Gekko japonicus. The sequence continues at coordinate 36 of NW_015180719.1, forward strand.
GTCACTATGGACAGTGTGGATATCAAAATACACACAAGTAGTCATTTTGTTTACTTGAGTTTGCATATCTATAGTGCTAGCACAATATAAATCTGGAAAACCCTACCTAATCCAGCCATTGGGGAGTTTTTGGAAGTCACCATGTCCCAGTAGAACTTACATCACTGTGTGTTTGTTAGGATAAGCATGCCATGGATATGTATAACTCAACCTGTTGCTCATGTGAACAAGACTCTCTAAGGGCTCAGTCACGCATTACACTTCCTTCTGTATATATCTTAATCATCTTATTTTTCTTTTGCCAATTTGTCTGTTGGGATTCCTTTATTGAGAAAGAGAATAGTATAGGAGAAAGGGAAACGTTAACTCTTGTCTCTCTGGTTTTTCACCAGAAAAGGCTATTTCAGAGTTGGTTTTGGGAGGGAAGGCAGCATGGTATAGCCTGATCTCATCAGGTCTCAGAAGCTGAGCGGGGTCATTATGGGAGACTATTGAGAAAGACTCCAGAGAGGAAGGCAACACCTCTGCTTCTCTTGCCTTGAAACCCTCTTGCTGGGGTCACCATAAGTCAGTTGCAACTTGGTGGCACTTTACACACAGACAAGTTGCGTTTACCCCACCCCCAACTTGGTGGGTAAAGATATGGGTACATTTCTATTGCATATTATGTGGTAGTAAGAGCAGCTGAGTGACTTGGACAAATTCTTCCTGGAATATACTCCAGGAAGAAGACTCTAAATCCACCCTAAATTTATTTTATTTTATTTAAAACATTTCT
>NW_015180720.1:0-851 GCF_001447785.1 Gekko japonicus
GGCATGGGTCAAGGAGGCAGGTAGTAGGTTTCACCACTACCAGTATCCTGTCAACTTCGTCCTGAGAGAGTTCATTGAATTGGTCCAGTGCCAGACCAGAAGACGGACAAGGGGCCTCCAGTTCTTTTACTGTCTCAACTGTGGCCGGGAGGTCATGGTGGAGTGTCCCAATCTTGTCTGCAAAATAGCTCGCAAATGCCTCACAACCAATGGCCAATTCCCTACTATTTGGTCTGCCCTGAGGCAGAATTGTAATAGACCGAATAACTCTAAACAATTGGGCTTGGGCGCAAGTTTGCAGACGCAATGGAGTCCGCGTAGAAATCCTTCTTTGCAACCTTCACAGCCATCCCATCGGCTTTCATAACCGTCCTATAAGATGTTCGTTATACTTCGCCACGAGCACGCCACCACCTTCGCTCTAGCCGTCTTAGCTCTCGCTTCATCCTCTGCAGCTCCGTGGTATACCACGGTGCCACTTTGGTGCGAGGGCATAGAGGGCACCGGCGGACAATCTCATCGATGGCTATAGAGAGCCGGTTATCCCAGTCCTTCACCAGCTCAACCAGTGAGGCACCAGGGGGCATTGGATCCCTCAGAGCTTCCTGAGGCCGACTAGGGTCCATTTGGCTCCATGGGTGAGCATAAATACGCTCACCACCTAAACAGGGTGGGCATGGTATGCTCAGCTGGACCTTCAGGGTGAAGTGATCAGACCATGGGACTACATCCATAGTCATCAGATCCACATGTATCCCCATTCCAAAAATCAAACCCAGCGTGTGGCCCGCTTGGTGCATGACAGTCAATACACACTGGGATTCTCCATGGACGACACTAGGTCCCTGGCC
>NW_015180721.1:0-817 GCF_001447785.1 Gekko japonicus
ATGATAGGGTTCCCAGCCCTAGGTCCCAGTGGGGGTTGCTCGGCTTCTTGGGGCACTGTTCTACCACCAGCCAGCTGTCCAGTGGGGAAACCCCACCCTCAAACAGGGACATCGCTGTGCAACATCCCCAACACAATGATGTCACCAGGAAGTTATGTCATTGTATCACCGACATCAGTGAGAAGACGCTGTAGTTTTTGGGCAAACTCTATGGTTTTGAAGGCAAAAAAACCATAGAGTTTTGTCCCAAAACTAGAGCATCAGCCCCCGACATCAGTAATGTGATGATGTCACTTCCGGGTGATGTCATCATGCAGTGCATGCAAAGTACATATGGCAGAAGATATGAGAAGGACCAAAAAGCCCCCCACTGGCTGCTAGGAAGGACCTGGCAACCCTAGAAGCCATTTTTACCATAGAGATTTTGCCCACATACCAGAGCATTGCCCTGAAGTTGTGACACAATGACATCACTTCCAACATACATCGCCAGAGACATCTCCTGGGCCTTCCCCCCACTCCTGGTAAGTCCCCACCATACCCCACTAGTTGCCAGGAGGGATCTGGCAACCCTACAGAAGGTCTGCATCATTTAAGAGCACATTCTTTGTCTGCAAAAGGTCCCAGGTTCAACCTTCACCATCTACTGGTCAAAGAATCCCAGGCTGCAGGAATGAGGGATATTACTGTCTGGACCCTTGAAGGACTAATGAATTTTCCTGGGCTCAATGATGGCATGGCTTTATTCAGTGTGAGGCATGTTCATATGATCAAGAAGGCCTGCTACCCTTGCAGACACTAGGTTGGATCCAGACTA
>NW_015180722.1:0-584 GCF_001447785.1 Gekko japonicus
GCCCATGCCCCTAACCCTGAGAGAGGTCTCTGCAGGGCGGCCTCCTTCCGAGCGCCGTCGCTCCAATGAGCTAACAATAGGGGCGGAATGCGCGGCCCTGCGGAGGTTCCGTCAGACCTCCCCAGTGCCGGGGCCAGACGCCCAGTTCGTTGACCGGGGGTGGAAAGCTGACCATCGTACCTGACTTGGGAAGTTGGGAATGGGATGCCTGTCTTAAAGGTGAGCCATCCGCTGGCCCTGCCCAGGTTTCCAGAGGCAGGGTGAGCATCTCACCAGCTCGGATCCCTGTGGAGATATATCAGACGGCCTTCACATGCGCTTGAAGATGGTCTCCCCCACTCAGGAACAGCTGTGTCTCTGAGTTCCCACCTCCACGTTGAGAGGCAGTCAGCTTCTGAATGCCAGTGCCAGGAGGCAACCTCAGGGGAAGGCCTCGGCCTCTCTGCCCTGTTGTTGGCCCTCCAGAGGAACTGGCTGGCCCCTGTGTGAGACAGGAGGCTGGACTGGACGGACCCTCCCTGGTCTGACCCACTGGGCTCTTCTGACGTTCTTATCTGGGAAAGGCCTCGGCCTCTCTGCCCTGT
>NW_015180723.1:0-852 GCF_001447785.1 Gekko japonicus
GGATCTTACAAAATCCGTCCCGCTTGCGGCAGAGCCTCTCGGCAGCCCAAAAGGTTTCCCTGTTCTGGAAGGTCTCATAATCAGCAGAACGGAATTCGCAGATTCTATGGTTGCCAACTCCAGGTGGGGAAATTCCTGGATATTTGGGGGTGGAGCCTGGGGAGGGCGGGATTTGGAACGGTGGGGGGCTGGGCTCCAACAGGGTGTAATCCCGAGTCTACTCTCTGAAGCATCCATTTTCTTCAGGGGAATTGATCTCTCTCGTACGGAGATCAGTTGTAATTCTGGGAAATCTCCAGGCCTCACGTGGAGGCTGGCAACCAAGATGCCATCTACCGTGTGTCACGATGGAGAGGTCCATCAATGGCTACCAGCCATTTCACCGGTAGATAGTAAAGGTAAAGGATTCCCTTGCTCAAAAGCCAGCCAGTTCCGACTCTAGGGATGCGGTGCTCATCTCCGTTTCCAAGCCGAAGAGCCAGCGCTGTCTGAAGACGTTTCCGTGGTCATGTGGCTGGCATGACTAGACGTCGAGGTGCATGGAACGCTGTTACCTTCCCACCAAAGCAGTACCTATTGATCTACTTTATCGACTTGCCATTTCTTGCTTTCGAACTGTTAGGTTGGCAGGAGCTGGGGCCGGAGACGGGAGCTCACTCCATCATGCGGCACCCCGGGTCTCGAACTGCTGAACTACCAACCTTCCAGTCTGCAGTTCAGCATCTTAACAGACACGTAAAGCAGCTGCTTTGGGGGTGCGGTGTGGCGAGAATGAGGTCTCTCAGATCTCTCCAGTTCTCACCCCTCTGCATCATTTGTTCAATGGAGATCTTCGCTGTTTGATTGAATTTT
>NW_015180724.1:0-818 GCF_001447785.1 Gekko japonicus
GCTCTAGGTGCACAATACTTTGAGTAATTTTACCCTGTGGTCAGTCTCTATAGGGACTGAAAGGCCTTTGCTTACAGTCTGTATTCCCCAATCCCATAATGCTCCCCCCATGATAGAGGAGGCAGGGCTGTAATGAGCCATAGAGCCAATCCAGAGTTGACAACCCCACCCAATGCATGTTGGGGTTTAAGAAACAAAGGCTGGGGCTGCCCCTGCAGCAGAACGAGGTGGTAGAGTCTTGAAGTGGAGGAACGGACCATACCACTTCAGGCTGTAGGGAGAGGGTGAATGTCCTCCAATATCAAATGAAACAAAAACACAGCTCCCCCAAATTAGAAATTTAGTAGGATGGGCAGGGCCCCGGGCTGACCAACTTTTTCTGCCTGAGTACGTTAGAGGAAATTCTAGTAAAAGAACATTCAAAATGGCGTTCTCTAGGGCTGAGCCATAATTCCGAAACAGAGGGTGGCACAGTGCCGTATCCCAGCTTGATAAATGAGATTCTCCGGTCTTAATTGATGACTATCTGTTTACTTATGGTGCCCAGGCATACCTGAATCATGCAGGGCTCTTTTTGTAGCAGGAACTCCTTTGCATATTAGGCGACACACCCCTAATGTAGCCAATCCTCCAAGAGTTTACAGTAGCCCCTGTAAACTCTTGGAGGATTGGCTAGAGTTCCTGCTACAAAAAGAACAAAAAGAAAAAATAACAAAAAGTTATTAATCAGTTCCTTTTAGGGTTTCCGTTCCCTCCTGGCCACTGGCATGGGATGGGAAGTATATGGATCTCAGTAGGGTACAATGCCGTAGAGTCCA
>NW_015180725.1:0-820 GCF_001447785.1 Gekko japonicus
GATGGACTTTTGGACTTGTTGGTGGTGGGCGGCAGTTGCATGAGCCACCTAGGACTATCCTGGTTCATGCCCTTGAGGTTCTGGGTGACAGGGGTGCACCACGTGGCCCCCAAAGACTTTCAGCGGGTGTGCAACGAGTTCCCAGCAGTTTTCGATGGGACGCTCGGTCCCTACACCAGACCCCCGTCTCCCTCCAGTATATTTTGTCTGTGTTGATAAATCCAGAGGGGTGAATATGTTAGTTTTCTATGGCTAAATTAGCAGAGAGTGTTATGGAACCTTAAAGGCTAACACATATATTTCAGCATAATTTTTCATGAGCCAAAGCCCACTTGCATCTGATGGGGTGGTCTCTGGCTCACAAACGTTTATGTCTCAATGAATTCATTAGTCTTTAAGAATCTTTGGGTTGGACTTTATGAACCAGAAGGTAGTCATGAATGTGGATTTCCCCCCCCCCCCGGGCTTTCTCCTTTGCCACAGAGCCTCTTGTGACCCACAGAAAGGTGATGCCACATGTTGGGGAGGCTTATCAGAATGCCACAGAACATGGACTGAAGAACAGGAGGTCAGCACAACCATCCCAGTCCCTTCTTGTTCAGTGGAGCCTCTTCTGCTAGCCGAAGGGGGGCATTTTTGCCCAATTACTTCTTCTCGCTGCACCTTCCATTCCTCAGAGCATTTTGTCTATGAGGCTCTCTCAGTCTCTAACATCAGCTTGTGGAGGGGGCATAATGGACTGCTGGGGAAACAGAGTGGCAGGAAAGATCCACTTGTGCTCACAGTTCTTGAGATACCTCACCAAAGACTCTTGAGTAAA
>NW_015180726.1:0-807 GCF_001447785.1 Gekko japonicus
TAATATGTTATACTCTCATAACATACTTTTTTTCATTTGTTGACATTATAAAAGTACATTCTGTCACTTCAGTACTGTTAACAATTGATAAGAATGCTGGCCTTGCTTGAAATTGTTTCAGACTTTAATATGACTATAATGGTTACTGTTTTGCAAATATAGAAGTGGCGTGACTGGAAGGTTTTTTTAACTGAAAAGCAATCTGAAGGACTCTGTATTTTAACTTGGGAATGCTCCTGTTTTTCTTTAATGTAACCTGCTGTGTAAGTATAGATAGCTGCGTAGAGGTTGTACTGTTTTTAACACAATATTTTGGACATGGCTGGTGTAGGCAAAGATACATTGTTGATTACAGACTTTAAACCGTTAATACAGAAAACAATTATAACAGCAGTAAGAACAGCTGTGGAAAAAGCTATGAAGGATCTGCAACCTAAGTTTGATCTACTCTTATAGCAGAACACCAATCAGAAGGAAGAGCAAATTGATATGACATTTACTTCTGTGGAATATATTGATATAGAAGATACAGATGAAGTCTATAATCCAATTGATATGACTTACAAAACATATCCAAAAAGAGACAAACTGACTGAAGAAATGGACATGAGACCTCATGAAAGAATGACAAGAGATGGAATTATTGAACCAACAAATGAAATATCTATTCAAAGAGAGAAAAAAGAAGAATATATGGAACCTCAAAGTATTTTAAAAATTGATTATAGATGGTTATCACCAAAAACTTGTTTCATCTACAAGGGGAAAAGGTACAAAGTTAAGACTTTAAGACTTAAGAGGAGAAAT
>NW_015180727.1:0-825 GCF_001447785.1 Gekko japonicus
GGTGCCTCCGGCAAAGCCTGCAAGGGAAATGTGTTTGCTGGAAGGATGGCCTCTCTCGGTGAACTGGGGTCGCAGAATGTTTGTGGCCGCACCTGTGTCTATAAGACGTGTTGCAGGGGTGATTTTCCCTGGAGTTCCGATCCCTGCCTTAACTGTTGGTCTTCCCCAGTGGTCTGGCTGAAATTGTGCTAGTACTCCCTTGGGTAACCTGTGGAACTCCATGCATCCCTAGTCCTTGAGCCTCAACTGTCCCTGGGAGGGGCTGCCTCCCATGGAATGGTTCGTGGCTATTGGGGCAAGGGGACAGTTCCCCTGGATCCCATTGTTGCTGAGAGCCCTAAAAAGAACCTCGTCTGGCTGGTTATGGAATTCGTCCATGTTGTGCCCTCTCTCTTTTAGTCTCATCCAGGCATGCCACTGGAGAGGGTCTCCTCTAACTTGGGGTCTCCCTTTGTTGTGGTCCTGACCTTGGTCGCCCTGTAAGGCTTGTCCTCCTGCGTAGGAGGGGAGTGTGGGGGGACCTTGCACCTGAGGCTGGAAGCCTTGTGGTGGGTTGGGGCAACCTGGTAAGCAGGGGACCCTTGGTATGGTCCGTACTGTACTCTCTGATCATAAGGCGGGGGCAGCTGGGGTGGAGCAGAGGATTGGAGGCTTGCCTGTGCGGGAATGGGGATATTGTGGTAGCCCATTCTCCCTCGATAGGTACCACCATTCCTCTGATTCCATCTTCCGTTTCGCCTGTCCTGGCCTACAAATTCCCCAAATTTAGTCCCTGGCTCTCCCGTGGGGCTATACTGGTAGTGAGGTCCATTATTGGTGTATGTT
>NW_015180728.1:0-835 GCF_001447785.1 Gekko japonicus
GTTGGCTCCACCTCTTCTGGTGGCCATTTCGTGATCGCTTCCACCACCCTGTGTCAGAATTCCAAAGTTGCCTACAGGGTCAAAAAGGTTGGGGACCCCAGATTTACATTAACAAATCAAGAAGAGCAAGAAGAGCAAGAAGAAGAAGAAGAAGAAGAAGAAGAAGAGGAGGAGGAGGAGGAGGAAGAAGAGCAAGTAAAACAGGGAACATATTCACGTCATCTTTATTTCTTTTAGTGCCGTAGCAAGAAAAGAAGAATATTTACTTGAGAAGCAGGTGTGAAAAAGCAGCGCTCTTTGTATAGCTTAGCAGACTGGTATGTGCTGCCTTGGGTCTTTCCTGAGATGCTTGGGAGGGAGAGGTGGATATAAACATTTTAAATAAGTAGACGTTAGCGGCATTTACTGTCATTTTTAGAGCTTTTGGAAAGCTCATTTAGAAAAAGGAATAAAATATCTTTGAATGTTTCATTGAAAGGTGCGGTGACTTGTACTCTGACATCCCATTACGAATTGGCCAGTTTCGTGCCAATTCGTGGCCAGTTTCGTTGTACTTTGACATCCCAGTTGGTTTCCAGTTTCGTTGTACTCTGACATCCCATTATGAATTGGCCAGTTTCGTGCAAATTCGTGGCCAGTTTTGTGGTGGCTTCTGTGCAGGCACACCTGGGGGGGGGTCGCAGGATTGCAGGACCTTCCTTTGCTCAAATCAACTCCTGCATAAACCGATGGAGCAGTTCAAGGAAGTCTGTCCTTTCCTCATGGCAGCAAGAAGGGGACCGAGGGAAGAGTGCTCTCCCGTCTCCGTCACATGATCCTTTGGGCAGGAAAGGGA
>NW_015180729.1:0-820 GCF_001447785.1 Gekko japonicus
GTCACTACTGGTGACGTCATGTCAGCAGCGTCCCCACAGGATCGGGGTGGGGTGGGGCTTCCCACCCTGAAATTGGGGGATCCTCTGGCCCCACTTGGGGGGGGGGGGGCACCTCTATGGGAGGATGAATGAAGCAGTGGAGAGGAGAACGATGTAATCTACTTTGGGACCCCACTGGGAAGAAAGACTGGGCACAAACGAAGTGAGTTTTTGTTTTTTAAGTGGCATGCAATGCCGAGGGGAATTTTTGTTCCAGCATGGGTTTGGTAAAATAACGGAGGGAAAAGCCCATGCAGAACCGCCCTGGGTTAGCGTGTCGGTTGTGGGTCTGGGAGACCCAGGAAGAGAAAACAACGTAAACAACCTGGAGTTCCTGGGAGGGATGGCAGGATTTAAAAAACAAACAAACATACTAAATATATAACAGCATTAAAACCAGGGCTCTTTTGTAGCAGGAACTCCTTTGCAGATTAGGTGACACATCTCCAAGCCAATCCTCCAAGAGCTTACAGTAGTCCCTGTAAGAAGAGCTTTGTAAGCTCTTGGAGGATTGGCTACATTAGGGGTGTGTCGCTTAATATGCAAAGGAGTTCCTGCTACAAAAAGAGCTTCCCGCTTACATACAGTTCAAATGTGATTGGCCACAAAGTCTTCGGCGCGAATCCCTGCCGAAGCCTGAAGCTTAACATAGCTTCTCTATGGGAATGATTTCACATTCATCCTAGCATATTCAGGGCAGCATCTGAATACACTACAAATCCAGGGCTCTTTTGTAGCAGGAACTCCTTTTTGTATTAGGTGACACACCTCCAAGCCAATC
>NW_015180730.1:0-802 GCF_001447785.1 Gekko japonicus
CTGCTTGCTGTTCTTCCCAAATCCTCTCCCCAAGCAGAGCAGTTGTGGGTAGTGCCATGAAGGCCTCTGGTGACAGGAGCACCGATAAGGGCTACTCCTGAAGCAGAGCTGGGGCATATCCCAGTTTCCGGGTCAAGGCATCTGCTTTCTTATTCCATGAGCTGGGGAGAGCTGGGAACATATGTTATGGTGGATTGAAATCGGGAGAAAAACAGAGCTCAAAGAATCTGCTGTTGACATAGCTGTTGTGCTGTTTTGCAGGTGCTCCGGGCTGCGATTGGAGGTTCGTACCAGGACTGGGTGATGAGACCCTTCCAGATGACGGCTCCAGGTCTCAAAAGCTGCCCTAATACCTGGAAGTTCCCTTTCCCAAATCACATAGTTGTATGTGGTAGGCGTGATTTTCCAGGAATAGTAATCACAGGGCCATGGTGGTTGCTGTTGAGAGAGGAAGCAGCAATGTCCATGCTGGAGGTATTGGTTTCACTAAGCACGGCAGCCTAGGATCTGGGAAACACAGCAAGGATTCAGAGGTGAATTTTTCCTTCAGCGTTGGAAGGCCTGTTGTATCACTGGTGTCCAGTGAAATGGTTCCTGAGGTCAGAGAAACAGGTGAAGGGTACGGTCAGGTCAGCAAAGCTGGAGATGAATGACCTGTAATTGTTGGCGAAGCCCAGAAATTGTGGGATGTCCTTGCAGTTGCGTGGGGCCTGCCAGGAGAGTACAGCAGCCATCATCCATGGATCCTCAAACAGAGCAAGATATAATTTAATAATATGACCATGAACCCATCCAGAAGGTC
>NW_015180731.1:0-1300 GCF_001447785.1 Gekko japonicus
AATGTATTTGTTAAATGGATTCCCACTGCCCAGTGCCATGACCTCTGACTTAGCCTAACTACGTCATCTAAATCTGCAGGATCTACCATGAATCTAGACATAACTGCAATTCTGTACACGGCTCACTTTCATGCTGCCTCTCCCCAACATAAATTCCACTCAGACATGAATTAACAAAACCGTGTGCTGCTGAAGACCATTTGACCTTCTTAGGTGAGATGATGTGTTCATCACAAACACACACACACACATGTTTATCGTTCAAATGCCTAGAACTTGGGAAATGTTTACTCACAAGATCTTGCACAAACCTGTATGAAGCTACTGTAATGAATTAACAAAACTGTGTGCTGCTGAAGACCATTTGACCTTCTTAGGTGAGATGATGTGTTCATCACAAACACACACACACACATGTTTATCGTTCAAATGCCTAGAACTTGGGAAATGTTTACTCACAAGATCTTGCACAAACCTGTATGAAGCTACTGTAATGAATTAACAAAACTGTGTGCTGCTGAAGACCATTTGACCTTCTTAGGTGAGATGATGTGTTCATCACAAACACACACACACACATGTTTATCGTTCAAATGCCTAGAACTTGGGAAATGTTTACTCACAAGATCTTGCACAAACCTGTATGAAGCTACTGTAATGAATTAACAAAACTGTGTGCTGCTGAAGACCATTTGACCTTCTTAGGTGAGATGATGTGTTCATCACAAACACACACACACACATGTTTATCGTTCAAATGCCTAGAACTTGGGAAATGTTTACTCACAAGATCTTGCACAAACCTGTATGAAGCTACTGTAATGACTGTGAATTATAGATGCAGTTTGGGGACCTACTAGAACTTGCTGATGGGAACAAGTGACATTAGAAATGAAGAGTCAGAGGCTGCTACTGACAGGTTCATGGTCTCGCTTACTTTGTTTGCATGGCTTTCTCCTCTGCAACGCTTCTGTGTAATCTTACTGTTGTCATTTCTGAAGTTGGAGAATGGACACATCGGTCTCCCCATAAAAGTTGCTTGCCTTCATGGTTGATGTGGAGCCTGGTCTCCCAGCTCTAATAACACCACATATACTGTACCACTATAGCACTCATGGATGATCGTTTGCTTGCCTACTTCATTGCCATTATGCTAACTCCAAAAGGCATCGATTTCATGTTTTGGAAGCACCTGTGGTTGGGATTACAATAATGAGAGAAGCTTTATTTGGGGGATGTTCCTTGGATTCCAGAGTTGTTTGAACCTCCCCTTTGCTCTTGAAGCGAAGCCTCTTCTAAT
>NW_015180732.1:0-795 GCF_001447785.1 Gekko japonicus
GGAGTTATTTCATGTTCCAATTTTTGGTAGACCTCCGCCGGAATACTGTCTGGTCCAGGGGATTTATTTATCTTTTGCCTTTTAACCGCTTCTACTAACTCACAGGTTGATGTAGGCTCATTTAAAATTTTTCTTTGTTCATCTTTAAATTTCTTTGTATTGTATTTTGTGATAAATTCTTTGATCTCCTTTTGGTCTGCTTCTCCTTGACTGTATAACTTTTTATAGAACTCTTCCACAATATTTTTCATGTCTTGAGTCTTATATTTTACTTCTTGATTTACATTCTTTAAGTTCGTTATTATTCTCTTTTCTTTTTCTTTCCTGAGCTTATAAGCTAACCAACGCGTTGGTTTATTCGCGTTTTCGAAATAATACGCTTTAGTATATACAAATTTTATTAGCTATTTCTTGTGTTAGTAGTAAGTTTATTTGGTGTTGTATGAGTTTTATTTTAATTTTTGTTCCATCTATATCCCCTTTACTTTTCCACTTTACTTCCTCCATTTTAAGATCGTCAATTTTTTAAGCTTTTCAGGTTTTTGTTTTCCTTTCCAAGCCTGGTGTCTTATAAATAGGTTTCTCACCACTGCTTTCAAATTATCCCATATGGTACTTAGCGGCATTTTACCTGTTCTATTAATTTTTATAAATTCTTTCACTTCCTGTTTGATTTCTTCTACAAATTTTCTGTCTCTTAACATTCCTGTGTTTAGTCTCCATCTTGCCTTTTTATGTATTTCCTGTAATGATAACCAGATTGGATTATGGTCTGCAAATGTATTTGGCAGGATT
>NW_015180733.1:0-827 GCF_001447785.1 Gekko japonicus
CCCACACGAACCCACTTAATTCAGACCACGAGACCCCCCCTCCATGAATCTTTCTCGCTCAGGTCTCTTAATGTGTGTATTCTGTGATTCACGTTGTATTTTCCTTTTTCACACATGCTTTGGCAAACTGTGGCTTTATTAACCGGGCATCTTGGGCCGATACGGCGAGAAGGGTCGTTTCTTTCAGCCAACGAAGGTTATGTATAGTGGTGTGCAGCCAATGGGCACAGGAGAAAGGGAATCACAGGCACTGAACCTGGGAGCATTTGGCATGTAAAGGTAAAGGTCTCCCTTGCTCGAAAGCCAGTCAAATCCGACCCTAGGGGGCGGTGCTCATCTCTGTTTCCAAGACGAAGAGCCAGCGCTGTCCAAAGACATCTCCATGGTCATGTGGCCTGCATGACTAAACGCTGAGGTGCATGGAATGCTGTTTCCTTCCCAACGAAGCGGTAGCTATTTATCTACTTGCAATTTCTTGCTAGGTTGGCAGGAGCTGAGGCCAGAGACGGGAGCTCACTCCGTCATGCGGCACTCGGGTCTTGAACTGCCGAACTACAGACCTTCTGGTCTGCAGCTCAGCATCTTAACCTCTGAGCCACTGCTTCCCCCCCCCTATTTGGCATGTACATGTACAAAATGTAAGCTCATAGACACTGCACTTTTTGGGAACATGGTCTTCTCAGAGTTTTATCTATTTTATTTTATTTTATTCGATTTTTCTCCTCCCCTCCCCGGGAACTGGCTCAGGGTGGGTTACAAAATCACACAGTTTCAGCAACAATAGTTAGATAGTTAAAAACAATAATTTAAATCAATAACAGAAACAG
>NW_015180734.1:0-817 GCF_001447785.1 Gekko japonicus
ACACCAAACTGGCTCTCTTGCACCAAACTGGCTCAGAGTACCCTCCCATGTCCAACCAAAATGCCCCATTTAAGCTGAGAAAATATAGGTGTGATGAGCAGGCAGAGAACATTAAACGAATGGGTTATTAATACAGTAAAGGGGCATTGAAAACAAGACAAGGTGCTTAAAATATATAACAGTGTCTAAAGGCAAAATAAACACAAAGATAACGTGACTACCTATTTCACTTAACTGGTTACTATTCAAGGCCCACAGCCTCTTACGCCAGGCCTGTGCCTGTACTCACTCTGTCCCAAGTGAAGGATCTTTCTCTCAGCTTAACTCTATCCTGTCAGCTCTGTGAGGGGAAAAGAACACAGTTTCACACCCCACAAAGGTTAAGTGACAATCACCTCATTTTCCCCTGGACACCAATTGGTTACAACCATCGCTAAGCATTGTGGGGATTGTAGGATGTGTCTGCTTTCCACTGCCACACAGGTCTCTCCTGGGCCTAGGCCTCAATAGGCCTTGTCGTCCAGTCCGACACAGATCATGACACTCCCACTATGTGCTTCTGTGGGGTTCCTGGGGGTCTACGGATCCCCAGGAAGGAGACTTTATGGGGCTGGCTGGCTGCAGTTGGAGAGAAAAGATTCACGGTGTGATCTTTGTTGAGATCACTCCAGGATGAATCCAGGCTCCAGAAAGAAAACAACATGATGGGGAAATCAATGACACTAAACAGAATGCGTAAAAAGATGGCTCTAAGCGTGTGACGGTGGTGAAAAGGAACATCAAGTCACATGGCAACCCTGTAGGTTTTTCAAGGCAA
>NW_015180735.1:0-814 GCF_001447785.1 Gekko japonicus
TTCTCCCGCCCCCTCTCCCTCCCTGGTGGTGGTGGTGGCCTGAGAGGTCTCCAGCCACCGGGCCCACCAATCTCTCCTTCCTTCTTCCCCCTCTGCCGGTCTCCTCCCCCCCTCCAGTGGCCGATCTCCTCCTCCTCTCTCTCCCCTGTCTCAGCTCTGGCAGCGAGGCCTGAGAGGCTTCCAACCCCCAGCCCACTGCAGAGTTCCCAGAGCGTTCCCTGCACATGCGCAGTGTTAGCCGAACTGCTTTATCTACAGCAGTTGGCAAATTTTAATCCGGGTGTTTGCCAGCTATACCAAGGTCCAGTCCACCCCAAGGGTTTGCCCGTGAAGGAGTTGAGGCTGGTGTTTCCAAAATAATCTGTCTTTTACTTAAGAATATATAAATCACATACAAACAATACTGATGCACACACACATTCAATAAAGTTCCTCAGAAATACAGAATTTAAAAATAGTCACTTTTGCATTAACTGGTATGATGATGGGGTAGATACATATCTGTCTTGAAGCTTGTCCGTTCCAATGAAGAATGGAGGGTCAGAGAATTAGAATACTAGGGGAGTAACACACAGCTAGAACCAGCAAGCTTGTGTGGGTCTCTTAACTGCAGATTAAGAGATCAAGTGGATTCAAGGGTTTAGGTATAGGAAGCTGGACAAAAGAGGAGTTTACAGCAGACAGGGTGTTGGGGGGAAGGTGGCTAGCAAGGGCCAGGCGACTGGTCCTTACCTTTTATAGGTGGATCTTTGGGTGGGTGGCAACTGAGCCGACCTGTGAACCCACCTACCTGTTAGTCTGTCCCAAAACTAAT
>NW_015180736.1:0-810 GCF_001447785.1 Gekko japonicus
ATAAAGCTTTGCTGGTCTCAAAGGTGGCCGAACTTATCGTGACTCAAACTTGACTCAAACTTCGTTCTGGGCGGGGCCGGGTGAGTCTTTCGCCCACCAGGCCTTCTGAGTGAGCCCTGGAGACTGGGTTGGCTCTGCCGATGTTTCAATGCGTCGCGTGGGCGGCAGCTGCCCCGAACGGCACCCAGATCTCTTTTCCGTAAACCCAAAGAGGAGCCCCTCCCAGCAGCCATTTTGTACCTGCGTCCGGGAGCCCACCGGCTCAAAAAAGGTTGGGGACCCTGGCCCTGACATAGACCACACGTAGCACAATGTTTGTATTAACACGCAGGGGCCTGAGGAACTGAGGCCTTAGCGAAGCCTGCCTGTCCCGACAACACACACACATCGAATTTTTCTTTCCTTGTTCCCACAGCAAAAAACAGCTGCTCGTCTTATATTTCTGGCCACGGTGTGACACAGAGTGTTGGGCTGGATGGGCCACTGGCCTGATCCAACACTGGCTTCTGTTATGTTCTTATATGCAGGCTCATAAGCATGAGATTTTTATCTGACCTTCTAAGAGGCATGTGAACGATCACCTGGCTCATAAAGGCTCCCCTTTAAATATGTTTGCATGCTGGCAAAACCTCCAGATAGATGCCTTTGCACTGAAGTAAAAGGGAGTAACGTCATTTAGGTAACAGGTAGCTTAAATAAACAGAGACAATGTTCCTTGTTAGAAGGAAAGGCCGCCCTTCACGATATTTATATTGAATGCAGCAACAGCAGCCGACGTTCGGCTTCAGTGAGTATTGCAGAAGATGCAGA
>NW_015180737.1:0-809 GCF_001447785.1 Gekko japonicus
ATGAGATGGCAGTGAAGGCCAGAAAGAAAGACTTCTACGTGGCCTCCATTGTATCTGCGAGCTCATGCCCAGACCAATTATTAAGAGTTATTCGGTCTAGAACAACTCTGCCTCAGGGCAGAACAAAGAGTAGGGAATTCACTATCGGCTGCAAGACATTTGCAAGTTACTTTGCAGATAAGATCATGACACTCCATCAGGACCTCCTGGCCACAATTGAGACATGGACACTGAGAGAACATTGCCATCTTTTCTTAATATTTAATGCATATGTTTCTTATTACCAAAATTTTACATGTTGTGGTTTTAACTCAATTTTTTGTGTTTTAATTATATTTTGTTGTTTTAATATATGTATGTTCTGTAAGCTGCCCTGAGCCCACTATGGCGGTGGGGGGGGCGGGATACAAATTGAATTATTAATATTATTAATAATAATAATAATAATAACAATAACAACAACAACTTACATGTTTTTTAAAATCAATTTAAAATGAGGTGTTTCAATCCTGTTTATGGAAAGGGAAAGCGAACTACAGGGCTTTCATCAGTGGCCAGGTCATGAATGTTTTATCATGCCTGTCTCCATTACCCATCTGTTTGCCCAAAACACCTGAAAGGAAGTTACCCTGGAGAAAACAGATGCTTTGGAGGGTAGACTCTATGGCATTGTACTTCACTGAGGTCCCTGTCCACCCCAGCACCTGCTCTTGAAAAAGCCATCATTGGACCCAACGGTCCTGACCAACTACCTACCAGTGTTGAACTTACCGTTCCTGAGTAAGATGGTTGAGAGAGGGGTGGCCAAA
>NW_015180738.1:0-810 GCF_001447785.1 Gekko japonicus
TAATTTGTTAGTACATTGGGATCTGAGTGGTGTTATGAGATTGGGGGGTGAGATAGGAGTTTGAAATGTGCTATCTTGCTTCTGATTGGCTGTGAGCAATTCAGTCTCTGTACCAGAAACGTATGCCTTGTATCGATAGAGCTCTTAAGAAATAGATTCCGAACCAGTACTGATTGTAGCTGCGGCCAGTCAGATAACTGCCTTTTCTCTCATTTGCCAATGGAGCAAGCCTTTCCACTCCTTGGTTGCGGTCACACGCACGAGATAATGCGGGGGGGGGAGGAGTGAGGCTATTCCCTCCAGAGGATATTGACCCACAGTTGTGCGATCACACTCTGCGTGATCAGATGAACCGTGGGTGAATCAGGGTTTTGTTTTTGACATTTGTTGCCAATGCACTTAAACGGGGAATCGAATCGCATCTCGGCACTGGGGGCTCCCAATGGAGTGTGCGATGATGCACATACTGAGAAGGGGGGGAACAATGGCATGGAGTCGGGATGGCCCGATCAAACCATCCCAATGCCATGAAAGCGCATTGGCATGATCAGACAGGGGAAAGTCCATCTGTGGCCCGTAGCAAACCCATTTGGTACCGGACTTTCACCAGTGTATTTTTACTCCGCTTCTGCAGCGGAGCAAAATGGGTTGCCAGTGGGTGCAGGGCGCTTCCCAGTTGTTTGCATCTGATCACACCCTTTAAATCCACCCAGCATTTGCACCTATGGCGCGGCTAATTGTACGTGTGATTGCAGTCTTTGTCAGGAAAGAAAGAGACTGGTCTCCATAGTTACTCTTGCATTACTTTTA
>NW_015180739.1:0-807 GCF_001447785.1 Gekko japonicus
TTTAATTATATTTATACCCCGCCCTCCCCCGCACGTTCTATAGGTGGCACTGGTCACTGGATAAAATGGCTACATGCTATAAAGAGGTGTCAGGAAACTGTTGGAGATGTAAAAATAATGTGGGTACCTTTTTCCATATGTGGTGGCAGTGTGAAAAGATCTATAAATTTTGGAAGGGAATTAAGCAGTTAATAACAGAGATTATGGGCATTGAATTGCAGCTAGTACCAGAAATCTATTTACTTAATATAATACCAGGGCTTTGACAGCAGTGCCTGGTAAGTCACACTTTACAGCAAGCTTAATTTAGTGAAGAAAAATTACTAGCATGCAAGAAGTTACAAGTAGGAAAGCATATAAAACCTGCTAAAATTATAGATCCAGGTGGGCAGCCGTGCCACTGGACTCAAAACTTTTTCCTCCAAAATTACGTCAAAATAAATAGTGCAAACAAGGTTTAGCACACAAAAGCATACTTCATTCAGAACTTGAGATTTCTAAGGCATACTTCTAGCTGCTGTTATACATTGTTCAGTTTGTACAACACACTGCTTACCATATTTGTTCCAATAAATGCATTATCTTCTCTGGAAGGATAAAGCCAGTTATCGTACACAACAAAACTTGGTCAACAAAGGTGCTTGGCTGAGGGCATGAATAGGTTGATAAGAAGCTAGAGGATGAGTTCCTGACAGAGAATCTAGATTCTCCCTCAGAGTGGTTTTAAGATCTTTAAGACAATGGGGTTTCTCTTTTTCTCTCTGTAGAAGTTCTTTTTTTACTATTGCCTGTCAGAAAACACTGACT
>NW_015180740.1:0-873 GCF_001447785.1 Gekko japonicus
GCTTAGAGGGAACACTGGTCGTGAGTCAGCTTTGTTAATGGACAGAGAGCACTCCTCGAAGTAAGTTACATGACAAGATAAATAGGGCCTCTGGTTATTACGTTGCTGGTTGTTTTTTATTTAGTTTAGTCTTATTTCTGTACTTAACCCAAGCCATAACAGAAAACAAAGTTAAAAGACATCACCAAGAAGGTGTTTTCCTAAACATACATATGTAATTAGAAAACCCTCAGTTGTTTAATGCAAACCTAGGTGTTTCTGTCAGTTTGCAGAACTTTGAGGGACAGCTCAGTCTTTCTTCACCCAAAGGGTGATTCACACTTGGAATTCACTGCCACAGGAAGTGGTGGCGGCTACAAGCATGGACGGCTTCAAAAGGGAATTAGATAAGCATATGGAGCAGAGGTCCATCAGTGGCTATTAGCCACAAGGTATAGATAGGGGCTCTCAGGGGGCAAGTGATGCTCTGTCTTCTTGGTGCTTGGGGGGGGTCAACAGTGGGAGGGCTCCTAGTGTCCTGGCCCCACTGGTGGACCTCCTGATGGCACCTGGTATTTAGTGTGTAGTGTGAGAACTTTTTTAGTGGCAAATTATTTGGCTGAGATATTCTTCCCAACGACTCTGGCATTCAAAAATGGCAAGGATGGTGCCGTTTGGTTAGCCCTCTGTATAGAATTATCGAATCACAGAGTTGGGAGGGGCCAGACAGGCCATCTAGTCCAACCCTCTGCTTGATGCAGGATCAGCCTAGAGCATCCCTGACAAGTGTTTCTTCAGCCGCTGCTTGAAGACTGCCAGGGAGGGGGAGCTCACCACCTCCCCAGACAGCTGATTTCACTGCTGGACAACTCTGACTGTCAAAAAAGTTTTCCC
>NW_015180741.1:0-815 GCF_001447785.1 Gekko japonicus
TGTTCCAGCATGGGTTTGGTAAAACAGAAAAGTGGATGCTAGATGTAGAACGGGCCACAGATGCATCCGTGGATGTGGGCGAGTCCACGTCTCTCTTTACGACAGCCTTTAATCGCGAGGAAACCACTTGAGTCCACTGGCGCTCTCCAGAAAGGAAGAAGAGTCAAAAGACTCCTTGCACAGGTGTTTTTGAAGAGTAACTGACTTGAGCGTCAGTTTAAATGAGAGGAAAACGAAACCATTAAAATGGTCAGGGGGGAACGGGGGAGCCGCAGGGGCAAGCCAGCGATCGTATCAGGTCTTCACAAGAACAGCAGAGTGGACAAAAGGAGTCAGAAGCACAAAAGGATGCACGCAAGACCTCGTCACATTAAAAAAATAAAATAATTCAAGAGGCTAACAAAAGCTGCCCAACCAAGCAAAAGCCAGAGGTGGGATATTAATTGCCTCCAGCGGAACAGGCAAACACCAAAGGCTAAATAAAGTCACCGAAAGCAGCATCAAAGGCAGTTGGAAGAATGCCAATTGAAAAGAAGGGGGAAAGAATAAGAGGCCTCTTAATAGCTCCTTCTTCCCACATTGGGTGTGGGAGGGGGGGGAGGATGAGGACATCCTGGCTTCATAAGTCCATGGCAAAGTTATGCTTCCCAGATATGCTTTGCTTTCACCTCCATCTTAAAAGCTGAAGGGATCCCAGAAGGTTAGAAAGCATCTAGAGGTGTGGTTCTTTAAAGATCGCTACAGAAAGGTTCTGCACCTTGCTGGCTCGAGAGCTTCAAAATGGCTTCTTGTGATGGGCTTCTCACCAAATGAGA
>NW_015180742.1:0-811 GCF_001447785.1 Gekko japonicus
TAGGTGATACAAAAAACTTTTGGAGAGCTTCTGCCAGTCAGAGAGCCAAGAGGGACAAGATGTAGGGCTCCGGAGTGGACAGCTACACTTGTCCGTGTGATTAGAACGCAGGTCTCCGAACTCCTAAGGTGACACTCTTAAGAACTACCGTGTCACACTTCTTGGGGAGTCTAGCCTTATCCCCTCCTTGTGATGTGCTGAAGATTCAAGGCTGTCTGTAGTCATGTAAGCATAAGCCTTCAGCAGGTGTAATTCAATCCCTAGTCAAAACTTAAGGATATTTGGGGCTGGCTTTGTGAATCTGAAAATCAAAGCGCCATCCCGCCCTGCAAGAATCGGCTTCTCTGTGTATTTGTCTAGAGTGTTTTTATCCTATCCTTCGCCAAGATCAAGGGCCGCGGTGGCTCAGAGGTTAAGACACTGAGCTGCAGACTGGAAGGTTGGTAGCTCGGTAGTTCGAGACCCGAGCGCTGTGTGATGGAGTGAGCTCCCGTCTCTGGTCCCAGCTCCTGCCAACCTAGCACTTCAAAAGCAAGAAACTGCAAGTAGATAAATAGGTACCGCTTTGGTGGGAGGGTAACAGCGTTCCGTGTACCTCGGCGTCTAGTCATGCCGGCCACGTGACTACAGAGAAGCCTTCGGACAGCGCTAGCTCTTCAGCTTGGAAATGGAGATGAGCACCGCCCCCTAGAGTCAGATTTGACTGGCTTTCGAGCAAGGGAAACCTTTACCTTTTACCCTTTCTCCAAGATCATGAAATCCATGATGTACATGAGAGGCCCACTGTACAATCCTAAGCCCCATTGAATAC
>NW_015180743.1:0-807 GCF_001447785.1 Gekko japonicus
CATAATGACTTTTATTAGGACTAACCAGAATAACACAGAACAGGGTGCAAGATTTTGAGTTCTCCACAGCACTTCATCAGGCTGGATGTTAAACAAATAGTTGTGGGGAAAGCAGATGTTTTCAAACCTGAAACATCTTGCTTTTCTTCCCTCCTCCTACGTTTAGTCTGATGAAGAGTTCTGAAGAACTCCAAAACATACACACTGATTTAATTTTGTTGACAGCTGATAGTCATGGTTGATCCTAATAAAAGTTATTTTGTTTTTTGTTGATCCTAATAAAAGTTGCTCCTAATAAAAGGATCAACTGATCCTAATGATCTTAATAAAAGGGTTGGGGTTTTTTTTGCTGACCCTAATAAAAGTTATGTTTTTTGTTTTTACATTTTGTTTTAAAGAATCATGGCTGCCTGCATCCTCACTGCATAATAAAGACGTGTGCATCTATCACAGGCAGAGCAGTTCAGTGCCGAAGCAACCCAAGCAGCTACTTGTGGCACCATATTGGCAGGGGTGATATAGGAAGAGGCGCATGTTCTCCCACACCCATGCCTCTGCCATTCAGCTCAGGTCCAAGGCGCAGACTGCCCTGCACCCAAGGCAGCATAGATAAGGTTCCAGTGCTTGATAGAGGCATGCAGAACTAAGACCTGGACAAAATTCTATGACTAGTATTGGTCTTTAGCCTAACCCTCCTCTGCAGAACTCAGGGTGGTGCACATGGTTGTCCCTTTTGCCCCCACAAAAACACCATGAGGTAGAGGGGAACTGGCCCTCACAAGGTGACTTAAGAAACTTTGTGGATTA
>NW_015180744.1:0-874 GCF_001447785.1 Gekko japonicus
AGTCTGTGAACACTGGCTCCTGATATTCCCAGTTAATCCCAGACATTTCTGTGGTTTTTCTGGCTACTGGAAAAATTGGTCCCCAAAAATCCCAGATATATTTGGGAGATCGAAATATATCCAGAAAATACCAACAGAGCAGTGTCCCCTCTAAGCTGAGTTAGTGTGAGCCAGCTCAGTTTTTCAGCCTCCGGCTCACACATTTTTGTCCTCGCTCAGGAAGGAGGGCTCCAGAACAAACTAATTTATGCAGTTGCCAAATCGCCCGCTCACAACTTTAATGCCAGTAGCTCACAAAGTAGAATTTTTGCTCACAAGACTCCATGGCTTAGAGGGAGCATTGCAACAGAGTAATTTTAACGGAGTATTTTTTTGAATATATTTTCAGACTGGGAATATCCAAACGCACACCCTACTAGTGGGCATGATGACTGTATTGTGAGTTGGTGAATCCTTTGTGTCCACGATAGGGCTGTGAAGACGCCTTTCCTGAACTTACTGCCGATATACCCCAGTCCACCATCATAACTGTTCTCTTTCCCCCTCCTTCCCTTTGGAGGTACAGCTTGTGAAGACCCCGAACCCCAAGATCGCTACCATGGTATTTATTTTGCTATGCTGCTTGCGGGAGTCGGTTTCCTCCTCCCCTACAACAGCTTTATTACAGATGTGGACTATCTCCATCATAAATACCCAGGTAGGATATCTTAATGGGTGTCGTGTGCGTTTGTGTTTCTTTGCTTTTCTTTCCCTGGGTTGTCTCTCTCTTTCCTGTAAGTTTGCCCGAAACGAAAACTATCGAAGAGAGGCGATAAGTGCCCTGAACTAGATAGCCATCTCATCAAATCTTGAAAGCTAAGCGGGGCCGGCCCTG
>NW_015180745.1:0-811 GCF_001447785.1 Gekko japonicus
AGGAAAGGATTGATGGCCCGTTAGACTCACCCAGCTTTGCTGACCTTAACTAAACCTCCCACCTTTCCCAAGAATATCCAGGATTTAAGGATACAATGGCCTTTCAAGAGCCACAGCTGAACTCATTACAGAAGGGGGAAAAGACATTGTGAATAATAATGGAATTAAAAGAGCATTCTTTAAATATTACGCAAACCTTTTTGGAAAGAAGCTAATAGATAAAGAAAAAATAAAGAAATATTTGGATAAAATGAAGTTGCCAAAAATATCGGAGGATATTAAGGCAATGTTAAATAACCCAATAACAAAAGAGGAGATATATATGGCAATACAGGAGGCAAAATTGGGGAAGGCTCCAGGACCAGATGGCTTTACAGCAAAGTTTTATAAAAAAATTAAAGAGGAGATAGCCCCAGTTTTTGAACTTCTGACAAACGACCAGTGTTCCCTGTAAGCTGAGTTAGTGTGAGCCAGCTCACAGTTTTTTAGCCTCGAGCTCACACATTTTTGTCTTAGCTCAGGAAAGATGACTCCAGAGCAAACTAATTCAGTAGCCAAATCACTTGCTCACAGCTTTAATGCCAGCAGCTCAGAAAGTAGAATTTTTGCTCACAAGTCTCCACAGCTTAGAGGGAACATTGCAAACGACATAAGAAAGACGAAGGAAATACCAGATTCATGGAAAGAAGCTACAATTTCGCTTATTCCCAAAGAAGCACAAGATTTATCAGATGTGAAAAATTACAGACCAATCTCTCTTTAGAACAATGATTATAAATTACTTGCAAAAATTATTTCAGAAAGACTTAAG
>NW_015180746.1:0-842 GCF_001447785.1 Gekko japonicus
AAGGTAGCAGGAGTTGATTTAACAGACGAGTGATTCTTCTCTTTTTTATATAATCTATTAATTTTCCAAACAAAAATAAATAAATAAATACATATACGCAGGGCTCTTTTTGTAGAAAAAGCCCAGCAGGAACTCATTAGCATAATAGGCCACACAGAACAGCAGAGACTTATTAGCATATTAGGCCACACCTCTGACAGCACAGCTTATTAGCACATTAGGCCGCACCCCCATGTTACCAGAAGTGTGGTTATCCAGCCACACCCACCTTTTGCTTGTTATTATGTTTACCTTGTTTGTTGTCAAAACCCAGGGCTTTTTTGTAGCAGGAACTCCTTTGCATGTTAGGCCACACACCCCTAATGTAGCCAATTCTAATGAGTTTCTGCTGTTGGGTGTGGCTATAGCACTATAACACAACACTCCAGGCATTCCAGTGGGAATGATATAATGCTGTTGTGTTATAGCATTATACCGTTATAGCGCGATAACGATATAAAGCAAACTTTTTTTTAAAAAAAAGCTGGATATTGCCCGCGCGGGCAAAAAATGGTGGGGAAAAGCACACCGGAACCGGGAGAGGAAACTGAAGATTACTTGAAAGCAGTTGACAGGTAAAACGCTTCAGCCTCGTTTCCTAAACGGGACAGAAGCATTTGTGTGTGAAATTACAAATATATTCCGGTAGGGAACCGGTTCTAAAAGGGTTCTGTCTGAAATGACAGACTAGAAACCGTTTGGGAACCGTTCCTCTTCCGGATTATATCGTCTGTCTGAAATTCCTCACTATTATTCCAATAAAGTTTCAAATCTCGCATTTCATACCTTTTTACTCCCATATT
>NW_015180747.1:0-818 GCF_001447785.1 Gekko japonicus
TAGTTCTGGAGATTGGTTGTAGTTCTGGATGGGCAAACCTACCACTAGGCCTATCTCAAGAGGAAGGGCACTTGGGAGATGAGGTGCCACTACTGAAAAAGCCCTGTGTTTCAGCCACCCACTTCACCTCTATAGGGCAGGCAGAAACTTGAGAATCATAGACTCATAGAATGTTAGAGTTGGAAGGGACCTCGCAGGTCATCTAGTCCAACCCCCTGCACTCTGCAGGAGCATAGCTGAAAGAGAGCCCCACAACAGACCCGAAAGAGGGTCGTCCAGCCTCTGCCTGAAAACGTCCAGCGAAGGAGCATCCACCACCTCCCGAGGCAGTCCGTTCCCCTGCTCAACCCCTCTTACAGTTAGGAAGTTTCTCCTGATATTTTTTAGCCGGTATCGTCTCCCTTGTCATTCCCACCCCTTAGACCTAGTCTTGCAATCCGGAGCAAGAGAGAATAGATGATCTTCGTCTCCTCCATGATTTGTGCATTTGTGTCACTGGTTGATCTTCATGGGAACTGCAACTGGTGAATTCCCCATGATATCCCCACAAGGCATCTACTCACAAAACTTTGCTGTATTCATGTGGGGGGGAAAGACTCACCAGCTTCCACTGGCTTGGTCTTCTCATACGAGGAAGTTGGGGCTTCCATCTCACTGAAGCTGGCAGCGCTCTGCAAAAAGAAGCCAAGGGGTGTGGGACCTGAGTGCGAGGGCACTGAAGACCTCACACGCACACACTATGTAGCCTTCCCTAACTTGCATCTGGTGAAGGTGAAACTAGCGCCCCCCCAAGCGAGGCTGCCTTGTGTCCCCCCCCC
>NW_015180748.1:0-798 GCF_001447785.1 Gekko japonicus
GTTTCTTGGGTGAATAAAATAAAAAATTCCGTTTTTAAAAAAGTGAGACGCATATAAATCTTTAGGGCGAGGCACATTTCTGTTTACTAGGAGTTTGGGAGTATATTGGTTGTCAGTTTGAATGACATAGGAGCTCGGTATGTTGACCTCCTTGTATGCAGATTACGTATAGTTAATTGGAAATGTGGAAATATTTAAAATAGGTCCTATGTAGCATTTGCTCAAGCATATCATCCTGAATGGAGATCTTTAGACAGTAGAGCTATGAGCAGCCACTTTTGGTGAGTCCACCTTATTTATGTACCTAGAATATTTTTACTGTTATGACTTTTACAAAACAATATGTATTAATGTAAAAAGCCTAAAAAGGATTCTGTGTATTTATATTTATAGAACTTTTGTAAACATCACGTATACAGCCAAGATTGGAATTGTAAAAACACTACAAACAACATGAATTGTATGTATAATTATTCATCTTTATTGTTAAATTAGCATATTGAGGAATTGTTTCCATGAAGTTGTTACCCCCTGCATTTATTGTTCTATAGGACGTCTGAAAAAGATATTGTTCGAAACGGACTACAGAAAGCCTGGGAAGGTCCGTCCTTCTTCTTTCTTGAAGACTTTGGTCTTGTTGAGTTATTTGATGTATCTGAAAAATGAAATACAATTCGGATATTTGAGAATTTGATGAACATATACAGCAATATCTTTCTTTTTGTGTCTTGTGCTATCTAAATTGCTGGATCCATTGTAATTTTTTTTTTAATCCCCTGTTAAAGCCATCTATACTAA
>NW_015180749.1:0-783 GCF_001447785.1 Gekko japonicus
GTCAAGCATTTAAGAAGGAAAATTGGAACTTGTACAAATGTTCACAACAAATATGTTTATGCCTTGGTGGCTGTCAAGAAAGATCTCTCCACAGTTTTAAGACCTGTCTGTAGGACCAAACAGTTACTTTATTGTGACAAACTATCTATTGTTTATAATTATACAAAGCTACCTCATTCCTGTTGCCTGTTCACCTGCCAAGTTCCAAATCTGATAGTTATCTGACCCTAAAGCAGTTTGTTGGTTTGAATTACTATCAGCCTCTCTTGTGACATACACAAAGGATTTTTGTCAGTTCCTCAGTACCCTAGGCTGTATCAGTATATGTCTATACACATTTAAACAACTGGGTGGAACAGACAGCAAAACAAATAAGAAGAAAAGAGACTGCCCAGCTAAGAAAAGAAAAAGCGAAGTGGGGGAAACTTTATAATACCATGCCTCCTCTCCAACAGCAGGATCCTATTCAAGTTCCCTTAGGACCAGCAGACAAGAAAACCACTCAGTGGACCTTTCCACCTTATCCACCTTCAGAATCTCTCCCTGTAATCTGAGAATGGAGAAGACAGATGGAGAGACAAAGCCTGGACCAGGCAAAGGAGTACATGCTTAGCAGCTCAGGGCCTCCAACACTCTAGCTATTCTCAGGAAGAAGAAGCAACTCTATAGATCTTTGCAAGATCAGGAACCTAGTCCTAGTTACAGGAAACAATGGGACTCTCAGTTCTCTATATAATCCAGCAGTTGAGTCCCGGCCTTTCATTGTTCAACATCTTCTTTAAC
>NW_015180750.1:0-793 GCF_001447785.1 Gekko japonicus
TGCCTAATTCTTGGAGATGCCTGGCAAAAGCTTTGTTTTGTCTCCCTAACTCGTTTTTTCTGGGTTTTCTTGAATTTACATAAGAACATAAGAGACGCCAATGTTGGATCAGACCAAAGGCCCATCTAGTCCAACATTCTGTCACACAGTGGCCAAAAATACCAGTGCCATCAGGAGATCCACCAGTGGGGCCAGGACATTAGAAGCCCTCCCACTGTTGGCCCCCCCAAGCACCAAGAAGACAGAGCATCACTTGCCCCAGAGCCCTTATCTGTACCTTGTGGCTAATAGCCACTGATGGACCTCTGCTCCATAATAAGAACATAAGAAAGTGATGTATTTGTTAAAGTGATGTATTGTTTCCCCTGTGCTGGCCTTTATCATAATGTTCTTATTGTTTAAATCGGAATGCCGCTGCTCTTTAAAGTTAATCTGATGGCTGCTTTTTATAACTTTGTCATCCCTCCTGTTGATTTTTACATTGCTGGGCTTTTTAATTGTTTCATTGTCATCCATTTCATCGTGTTGTGAGCCTCCTTAGAAACATGCTAAAGAAAGGTAGGGATATAAATATTTTAAATAGCAGGGCCAGCGCAACTAATTGGGTGCCAAATCAGATGGCTGTGGACTTGCTTAGTATTTAAGACCTCAAGGTCACAGGTGACCTGGAACTCATTAAGAAAGAACACATTTAGAGGGTGGGCATGAACAACGCTGACACCATTTCCTTTGCTTTAGATTGTGTTAACTTACAATGATGATGAATCAGGGGTCATTTTCTGCGGGAGCGCAC
>NW_015180751.1:0-977 GCF_001447785.1 Gekko japonicus
TTCTACAAAAAGAGCCCTGCGAGTCTCATCCAACAGCTAAAGACACTAAATTGGCTATTAGCTGTGAGGCTTTTGGAAGCCATTTTGCAGGTAAAATCTTGTCACTCCGCCAGGACCTGCGAGCCACTATTGATACAAGAACTGGAGGCCCCTCAGCCGTCTTGGTGTAGTGGTTAAGTGTGCGGACTCTAATCTGGGAGAACCGGGTTTGATTCCCCACTCCTCCACTTGCACCTGCTGATGTGACCTTGGGTCAGTCACAAGCTCGGGCACAGCTGTCCTTGAAAAAGAGCAGTGTGCGTCAGAGTTCTCTCAGCCCCACCCACCTCACAGGGTGCCTGTTGTGGGGAGGGGAAGGGAAAGGAGTTTGTAAACCACTCTGAGACTCCAAGTGAATGAAGGGCGGGGGTATAAACCCAATCTCTTCTTCATCTTCTTCAGCTCCAGTGTTGGACCATTTCAGCCAGCTCTCCCAGGACAAGGTTGACAGGGCCCTGCGTGCTGTGAAGGCCACCGCCTGCCCCTTGGACCTCTGCCCATCAGGGCTAGTGAAAGCTGGTGGTGATGGAATGTGGGCCCCCCTGACGAATATGATCAATCTGTCCCTAAGTTCTGGGACTTCCTTGGGGACTTTAAAAGAGGCAGTGGCGGGACCGTTCCTGGAAAAAACCACCTCTCGATCCTACAAACCCAGCCAGGTCCAAACCTTCAGTTTCTGGGTAAGGTAGTTGAGAGAGTGGTAGATGAACAGCTCTAGGGTTTCCCGGTAGATTCCTCTATCCTGGATCCATTGGAGTCCGGCGTTCGACCCAGCTATGGGACGGAGACGGCACCGGTCGCCCTCACGGACGATGTTTTGCGACATCTGAATCGGAGTGGGTCGGCGCTGCTGTTGTAATTAGATGTAACTGCAAAATTCAACGCGGTCGATTATGACCTCACTACCCTGATACTCCTGCTTCGCTACGGTATTTAAG
>NW_015180752.1:0-808 GCF_001447785.1 Gekko japonicus
ACTGATGAAAGTTTTCTAAAATATTTTGAGGCCCTCCCTCTTGAAGAGCAAACTGATATTATCAAGAGATTTGAACAATTAAGAGATCACTTGATCAAATTTCAACAAAGGAATGCAATAAAACCCGCCAACAATGACAAGTATAACAATAAGAGTGCAGATCTCGCTACATTGCAATCATACCAAAACCCCCAAACTTAGAGAGATAAGCAAACAACCTTTGAAGAAACCAATGTTCTTCCACACAGAAGCCACTTGGAGAATATCAGGCATTTCAACCTACTCTAAGGAAAGGTACCCACATCTTCCTTCCTTTCTTTCAAACTCTTTTGATCCAAAGATCTTGAGAAGCAGATAAGGAGTCTTTATTTCTTTAAGGAAAATATGGTGGAGAGATCCTTGGCCACAGCCAATGTAGTCCTTGGGTCTCTATCCACCAACAAATAAGGGACTATGTTATCTTTTGATGTAGTGGTAGGTAATTTAGTTAGAATAGGGGCAATCCATAACGCATGATAAAAATTATAAGAAGGGCATTCCTATGGGACAGGGAGTCGACCTTTTCCAAATCACATTGTCAAAGTCTGTCCGAATAAGGCAAAATACAGTATCTCCCATACAGGGCTGCTGAAGGAGCAGCGCTCAGGCATGCGAGCATGAATGATCTGCAATAGCAGGGAACTGTTAGGTATTTGGTGTAGGATGGGATGGTTGAAGGTGGGAGGATGCCAAAGAACTGGGTGGAGCATACTCTCCAAGCTCCTATCACTTAGCTAAAGTAATCTAAGGCTGCGGTCACACGGAACAT
>NW_015180753.1:0-806 GCF_001447785.1 Gekko japonicus
TGAAACTTGAAAGACTACGGGGATTGGTAAAAATTCTTCCTCAGGTCTTAGAGCAACACATGTCTTAAATTTAATAATGAAAATCTATTCACTGTACTAGTTATATACTAGCACAGAGCACTGGAAATTGCAACTGTTAAGTCGCTCGCTTAACAAATTAGTCGGAGAGTGATTCAGCAAAAGATCAGCTTTATTCAACAACTCGTAACACAACTCCAACACGGATCAACATGAATAGCCAGAACAGCTTTAGCATAGCAGCTGTTCTGCTTTTAAACTCTCCCTGCTAATGTAAGGTTGTATACATAAAGTCCAATCACTGACGTTCCCGCTCAGGGAGCTTGATGGCACGTGATTGGTTGGTTCTTCCTGGGCTACCAATAGGATTGGAGGGATTAGGATCCTAGCCCAGGATGAAGCTTGACATGTAACTTCAATTAGGTGTTTCACAAGCATGTTCTGTATTGCAATGGCAGCTATTGAATACATCACAGCAACTCTAAACAGTTTTACAAAATGTACATAATTTCATTTGAGGGACTTTCCAATAAAATTTATATATGTGGTTCTCGACCTACAGCTGTGAATTCCTCCTTATAAGCAGTTTGGGACTTTCTATTCTTCAAAATATATTTTCGTCACACTTAACTTTTATCCTTGCTGCCAGACACTTGCTTGTTCTGGGACTTTCTGAACCACTGTTATCACATCTTTTCTCCCTAGGCGCTTATTCTCTGATGCTGGGAATAGTTTGCTTTACTGATAAGTTTTGCTCAGGTCACATGCTATAGTATAAAGGTGTATAT
>NW_015180754.1:0-869 GCF_001447785.1 Gekko japonicus
CACATCATTCCCAATGGTGAAATACGGGATTGACCAGAGTTTTCAGACCGCAATCTTGCTGCGAACATTTGCATGACATGTGGGCGAATGATGTAAGCCACTTTCGGTCCCCTCTGAGGAGAAAGATGGCAAATCCATTTTAAAAATTACTTCATTTATACTCCAAATACATTTTAAATTACCTCATTTATACCCCACTTTTCTCCCTAAAAGGGGCTGCGGTGGCTCAGTGGTTAAGACACTGAACTGCAGACTGGAGGGTCGGTAGTTCAGCAGTTCGAGACCTGAGTGCCGCATGACAGAGTGAGTCCTGCCAACCTAGCAGTTCGAAAGCAAGAAATTGCCAGTAGATAAATAGGTACCACTTCGGTGGGAAGGTAACAGCGTTCCGTGCGCCTTGGCGTCTAGTCACGCCGGCCACATGGCCATGGAAACGTCTTCGGACAGCGCTGGCTCTTCAGCTTGGAAACAGAGATGAGCACCACAACCCTAGAGTCGGATTTGACTAGCTTTCAAACAAGGGAAAACTTTACCTTGACCGTCCTCCCTAATGGGGACCCAAAGCAGCTGGCGTCATTCTCCTCTCCTCCATTTTGTCCTCACGACAACCCTGTGAGGTAGGTTAGACTGAGAGAGTTTGACTGGCCCCTAGTCACCCAGCGAGCTTCTGTGGCACAAGTGGGGACTTGAAACCCGGTCTCCCAGATACTAGTTCGACACCCTTAACCACTACGCCACACCGGCTCAGTGTTAATGTGAATGGTTTCTGGTTACGGACAGGGATGTTCAGTCATCGCTGTGCCAAATGAAACAAGAGGTCTGGGAACGGATCTCCTCAGTCCCATTTGCAGGGCTATTTTTGGGCAGGA
>NW_015180755.1:0-804 GCF_001447785.1 Gekko japonicus
TTAGTGTGTGTGATCGCAGCCCCAGATTCCTCCCACCAGTCCTATTTGGAACTCCCTTCGCATTCAACAGAACACCTATAAAAACAGGTGTGTTGCTATGAATGGCCTGCCTGAGAAGGCGCCCCCATGCTTTTGTCATCCCACAAACTCTGTAAAACAGAATTGTTCAGGAGGGCATTTTTATAGAGGTGGTAGGTCTGTTCCCTGAACTGGATAGCCCAGGATAGCCTAATCTCATTGGATCTCAGAAGCTAAGCAGGGCGCCCCATTAACTGGCTGCAACTGAGCAGCACTTTCCACTTAGGGTTGCCAATCGCCAGGAGGTGGCTTTCTATAACGACTGCTCAGAAACGACAACTGGTTGAGAAGAACACAGCCACAAGCAGCGTTCCCTCTAAGCTGAGTTAGTGTGAGCTAGTTCACAGTTTAGCCTCTGGCTCAGGAAGGCCTCTTTGCTCAGGAAGGATGGCTCCCAGAGCAAACTAATATATGCAGTAGCCAAATCCCTCACTCACAACTTTAATGCTAATAGCTCACAAAGTAGAATTTTTGCTTACAAAACTGCACAGCTCAGAGGGAGCATTGGCCACAAGGCTGCAGTCTGATGGGCAATGGTCCCTCTAAGCTGTGGAGTCTTGTGAGCAAAAATTCTACTTTGGCACCGGTCACACGGGCCGGATATCGCGCGGGGGAGGTGTGGCTGTTTGCCCCAGAGCGAACTACCGTGTGGCCACGGGATCACATGTCCCGCCGATGTCCGGTGGTGGTGGTGGGCAGCCCGGGGAGGTGCCGATCAGACGGCGC
>NW_015180756.1:0-802 GCF_001447785.1 Gekko japonicus
CTTACTATATTATTCTAAGCACTTTCTCATCTTTATAGCTACAGCTGTTCCTAAAGACATCTGGAAAGCCAGTTACCCTTCCAGTGCGGGCTCTTGCTCCCTCACCTGAAACTCGTCTCACCAACTATCCACCCTTCACTTCTGCTGAAGTACAAATTTGGAATTCCCTTTATTTACAGGCCTCCATGAGCTGACTGCCTAATTTAAACTGGGCATTTTGACAGTGACAGGTTGTGCTTCCCAAGGAATCTGGTAGGTGTTGGTTCTCCCTTCCTTACTCAAGGAGTTGTCGTTGCATTATCAGTTCAAATGGGATGAATCTTTTTAAGGATTTATACTGCTTAATCTGCAAACCAAGCTCACCATTAATTGGGAGATTTCTTTGCACGGTTAAGGTTGGATCATTGCCAGTTTTCTCCTCTGTCTCTCAGTTCCCCTCCTCACTACTGCCCTGTCCCATGTAGTTTTTCTCTACACAATTCCTACAAACCCCAGTGTAGCCTTTTTGGTAGTTAACAAGGAGACCTTCTCCTTGCTTCACCAGCAGAAAAGCTGCTAGGATCCAACCCTTGGGTTTGTTCTTTTCAAAGAACTGATAGTAACGAAGTATTTAAAATTTCATAACCCACTTCCCTTGCATGTTCGTTGCAACTGGCAATGTACATATAAACTTAACTTGCTACTCCTATTTAGTTTTTGCATCTGTTAAAACAACTTCAGTGTTTGCTGTTCACCTTCTACTTATATGAATGAACTGTTACCTTCCACTTCAGTGTATCTAGGGGTCATTTAGTAGAAAAAG
>NW_015180757.1:0-796 GCF_001447785.1 Gekko japonicus
TATTTATTTATTTATTAAATTGGATTTTTTAAACCGCCCTCCACTGTAGAGACAGGGAATACATTCATATAATAATTATGTAATTAAAACAGTTGAAATACAGTAAAAAGCACAACAATCATCCTAATAGAGGACAGTAGGCACTTCCAGTTGTGTTCCTGCCTCATGGGGGGAAGGCGACGAGTAGGAGTGCCAGGCAGATGGAACGGTCACTGTCCTCAAACAGATGCCTGGCAGGACTGATCTCTGCCTTACAGGCGCTGCAGAGAGTTCCACCAAATTGGAGATGGGGCAGAAGACGCCCTGGCTCTGGTCAAGGACACCCAGATATCTCTTACACTGACCTTGTTCTCAAAATAGCTTTGAATATTTTATTGCCTCTTACTCCTATCAGATT
The DNA here is from genome assembly GCF_001447785.1 of Gekko japonicus. Lineage (NCBI taxonomy): Eukaryota > Metazoa > Chordata > Lepidosauria > Squamata > Gekkonidae > Gekko > Gekko japonicus. The sequence goes on from NW_015180757.1 coordinate 398, forward strand.
TTGCTTATTTAAGAGTTGAGGAAATGTTGAGGAAATGTTGACTTTGGCCCCAGAGTGTGAAAACCAAAACCTCGCCCTTGAAGTATGTCCTACCCTTTCCCACCGCTGTTTCTCTAGGTCCTAGTTGTATACTGTAGAATACAACCTAAAATGCAAAAGGTATTCAGTCAGAAAGCAGGTATCCACTTTATTTTCTGGATGCCCTAGTGACCCCTTTTAAAGAGCTAGCTGTATGCATTACAGAGCTGTGGCTGCATGTATAAGCCCGATAGTGTGACGGGCAGAGTGCAATACATCTTGCTTATCTGAACTATGAGGACCAGAAGCACTGAACTCATCACTTGTGTCAGTGCTTTGCAAAATATTCACCTTAGCACCACTGTTCCCTCTAAGCTGAGT
>NW_015180758.1:0-800 GCF_001447785.1 Gekko japonicus
CACTGTTTATCTGTGAGGAAAAGAAGATTGATTGTATGAGTTTCTGATTATCTGATTTTGAAAGGAAACCACGAAACCAAAACTGAATCTCTGAAAAGACAAGACAACCAAACAGTAATTTGTTCGGATGCATCGGTTGAGCGGTCCTAGCTGGCCACATACAGTTACACCAGTTATGCCCTATGGGGTCTGTGGCAGAAGTCAAAAAGAAGTTTACTACAAAAGAATACAGCTCCAGAAAGCCAACATCAGTGGTCTTACACTGGCCCTTAGTTTTGATTTTGCCCTGCTATGGCATTTCAGCACAACAAACTTGAGCAAATTTAACTAAGGGATGCATAGTTCTATGAAGAGACCCAAGGAGCTACAAGATCAAACTTTTTGCCTCTACAAGTTTCTTTTTCCACGTGTTTTTTTCTTTGTGGAAAGATTTTGACAAACAGGTACAAAACCAAGATGAATTTGAAATATACATATATACCCTTATTCTTTGGAAGAAGTATATGTCTGTGTGTGACGGAAACTCCCAGTAAAGACTCTTATCCACCACGCACAACCTCCTTGCCAGTTATTGGTGAACATTACTCCAAGTCAGGCCATCTAGCTCAATGTCGTGTTCTCTGACTGGCTGTGGCTCCCTAGGGTCTCAGACAGTCTTTTCCAACACACTCTGAAGATTATTTTGACTAAAAGATATCAGGGATTGAACACAGGACCTTTTGCATGCACAGCATATGCTCTGCCACTAAGCCACAGCTCTTCCACAAAGACAGAGATTTAAAACATACTAGTACTTAATG
>NW_015180759.1:0-800 GCF_001447785.1 Gekko japonicus
AAACCTGAAGCAGTTCTACACAATGGGTGGTAGCGGCTTTGCACATGCCATATGGGTCAGTGGGCTAGCATTGTGGGCCATCACAGAGAGGAGGAGAAGGGATGGAGGGAGCTTTGTGATTGCTAACACTTGTACAGTCAGAACATGCTGGAAGCAGAAAGAACTGGTTGCTCCTGGGAGCACTCCAGTTTGGAAGTTTATATGTTCCTCCAAAAAGGGGTATGTACAGATCTCTGCATCTTCGGTGCTCTGTGATCACACAGTAGAAAATTGGCTGCCACCACTCTCAAAATAGTACATTTATGGGAAACCAAACCAAACAAAAGTGTTTGTCTTTCCTATAGTCAAACTGCAGCTATGTCCAGCGATATAGTCCTAGCCTACAGCTCTAAGGAGCGGTGGCGCAGGGAGTAAAAACACCTGCAGTAACTATCTAGCGAACAGCCATAAGGCTGTTCGAGACCCACCGTGGCCAGGGTGAGTTCCCGGCCCTTGTCCCAGCTCCCGCCCACCCAGTGGTTCGAAAGCTCTGCAAGTAGATAAATGGGTACCTGCTCTAGGTAGCAGGGGGCACCCTCCCTCCCTATGAAGTGGGTGCAGCAGGAGCACTGGCAAAGTGGTGGTGAGCGATGGGGGCACCCTCCCTCCCTATGAAGTGGGTACAGCAGGAGCACCGGCAAAGTGGTGGTGAGCGGTGGCGGTGACGAGCGGCGGCAACGTGTGGCATCCGGTGACCAGCAAGTGCAGTGAACATCCAGGCGGCGAGCGGCGGCAGAATTCAGGCGGAGATTGGACGGGAA
>NW_015180760.1:0-800 GCF_001447785.1 Gekko japonicus
GGAGCTTAACAGTGCATGGGACATGATTTCTCTGGCCAGGAGAAGAGACCGGCTATGACCGACAGACGTGGGAGGAAGTAGTTGGGTTGCCAGCTCTGGGTTAGGAAATACCTGGAGATTTTGGGGGTGGAGCCAGAAGTGGGCAGGATTTGGGGTGGGGAGGGACCTCGGCAGGATATAATGCCATAGAGTCCATCCTCCAAAGCAGTGATTTTCTCCAGGGGAACTGAGCTTGATTGTCTGGAGATCAGGTATAATAGCGGGATATCCAGCGGGAGATCCCCAGGTACCACCTGGAGGTTGGCAACCTTAGGAAGCAGCAGAGGACATGGCAGCTCCCTTCAAGCTAAACTTGAAGAGAATCTGTCCCACTGATGTTGGCCCCCCATCCTCAGATGTTGTTCCTTTCCGTGAGACCCACAGAGGGCCAAATGACATACCACCCCACAGAGCTGTGACTGATCTCTTCACTCTATTTTTAACTGAAATGAGGCTGTAGAAGGAGCTCCTTCTTTGTTTCTCCACTCCTTCGCCAGGCGAGATATGCAAAATTGCGTGCAACCGTCAGCAGCACTTGCCATCTTGGCCTGCAGGCTGCCGGCTCCTGATCGCACCTGCTGCAACTCCACTCCTCTTCTAAAAATGGCACCCCTGGGAAGGGGATGGGCCTGCCAATTGCAAATTTTTCTGGGTTTCGTTTCTGTGGGCGTTCTTTTGTGGGGTAGTATTTTCGCAACGATTGCGGCTCTAGAGATTCCCCATGGCTGAAAGAAGTTTTTGAGGTCTAAGTGATATCTAGG
>NW_015180761.1:0-780 GCF_001447785.1 Gekko japonicus
CGTCACCCCCATCGTCACTAACATGCTGATGTTACTTCTAGGGGACACAGGCACGTTGTGTGGGACATCACTGTTTTTGGGGGGCATGGGGGTGATGTCACTTCCCACTTCTGGAACGTCCCCTCATCCCCTTGCCAGTGGGAGAAAGAGACCTGGCATCCCTACAGTGGGGCTAAAAGGTCTTTTTAATGGGCATTAGAACTGACCAACACATTTTTAAAAACAGTTGTAATTCCACATCTGTTTTTAAAGCCAGGCATTTCTATCTGTCAATTCACAGCAAGGTTTTAAAAAAATATGTATTATCATGCAGATCAGCTTACAAGAATGGGACAACCTACTAATGATCCCTGACCCAAAAAGCATCCAGCTGTCCTCAACTGTTAGATCCCTTCCGTGTTAGATCCCTTCCAGTCCGGCTTTCACCCGGGGCACGGGACGGAGACGGCGTTGGTTGCTCTTACTGACAACTTCCGAAGACACTTGGATTGAGGTTCGGCGGTGCTGCTGCTGCTTGACCTGTCGGCTGTGTTTGACATGGTTGATCACCAGTTGCTCGCATGCTGCCTCGCCGACGTGGGAATACAGGGGCTTGCCTTACAGTGGCTTGTCTCTTTTCTCCAGGGTTGGGGACAAAGGGTGGTGCTGGGGGAACAGTGGTCCTGGAGATGCCCACTTGAGTGTGGGGTGCCTCAGGACGCTGTGCTTTGCCCGATGTTGTTTAACATCCATATGCGCCCACTTGCCCAGATGGCTAGGAGGTTTGGGTTGGGTTGTCAT
>NW_015180762.1:0-796 GCF_001447785.1 Gekko japonicus
GCTGCTTTGAAACAGGGAGAGAACTTAGGCAATACTTTTAATTAAATATCCCCTATATTGCCACATAGGCATGACCACATGGAAGCATCGTCATTAGAGACCTTAACACTAAAACAATTGAGCTTAGTAATTTATAAAGGAATGACATACATGACTTGCAAAAGTCAAGCTGGAGACTCAACTGTACCAGAACAACCCATTCCTGACTTAAGCATAGTGACATCAGTCCAGGACTAAGTCAGAACGAACCCCTTTCACCTTCCTTGGCAAAAGGTTGTGTCATCCATGGTAATTATGTTTGGCATACCATTAAATAAGCAGCATGACCATTAATGAAGTATTCGGAGGTAGATGTAGAGAAGTGCTTTTGATTGGCTTAAATCGTTCCTTATGGGCCTGACTCAGAGGGTTGCCATTGGAGACCAATTATCATCACAGTGGGACTTGTCCTGTGGGGTCCCTCAGGGCTCAGTTTTATCCCCATGTTATTTAATATATATGTAAAGCCACTGGGAGCTGATCTGGCCATGTGGATACATGCCATAATCACCTCAAGGCTAGACTATTATAATGCACTCTCAGGCCCCGGTCATACGGGAGGATTTGCCCCGTGGGAGGGATGGATCGGGGGCACATCAAGTGGGCGCAATCATACCGCAACATTTGGGAAGTGGCATGCACACCCGTCCCTTCCAGCCGAAAACCCGCTGTAAAAAGGTAGTACCAAAAGAGTACTACCTACCTGCTGATGCACGGCACAGGCCGGTGTCTGATCGCCGATGCGCCCGTCTCCCTG
>NW_015180763.1:0-803 GCF_001447785.1 Gekko japonicus
TGCCTCTCATAAAGGTTCTTTTTCTTCTTTCTTCCAGCAAACTGATACAGAGATATTTGTAAAGAATACTTTCTATATATTTAGTTATTTAGCATTTTATATATTACCTTGCTGGGAGGAGGGGATTGAGGGAAATATTAGCTAAAAATATTGATAAGAATGCTTTAGCAAGTTTCTCACACAGCAGCTGCTAAAAACATTAAAATAAATATGTATCCCATGGGAGATGACAAGTCTACAGTGCCACATTCAAGTCTCTGCAACGCTATTGTCTGTACACAGGCTTTTGTTCATTTTGGGTCCAACTGTTGGGACCATTAGAAGTAAACCAGATCCCTGCATTGCACTGCATTGACCCAAACATGATTCCTCCCTTCTGCTGCAGATCCCAAATTTGCTCCCTGTGACATTGGGAGAACGGCATGGTTGGGAACAGACCAAGGCTTCTAACCAAAGGGTGAGGCGCAGCCAATGATCCAGTTGAAAAAAGCCATGGCCAGCAGAAAGCTGGGGGTGAAATGCCTCCCAGTCATTTCAACCCCTGCTTTTTGTTTACCACCAAAAGCCGCAGCAAGCAGAAAGCTGGGGGTGAAATGGCTCAAAGAAGAAGAGATTGGATTTATACCCCACCCTTCACTCAGAGTCTCAGAGCGGCTTACAAGCTCGTTTCCCTTCCCTCCCCACAACAGACACCCTATGAGGTGGGGCTGAGAGAGCTCTCTCAGCGACTGCTCTTGAGAGAACTGCTCTGAGAGAACTCATGACTGACCCAATGTCACTCCAGCAGGTGCAAGTGGAGGAGT
>NW_015180764.1:0-795 GCF_001447785.1 Gekko japonicus
GTTCTTTTTAGTCTGGTGAAGATCCTGGACCTCCTATATACCTCAGGAGAAGGACTCTTTAAGGTGGCTTTGGCCAGGAAGAATAACCCCTCCACTCCAAGCTGCACTAGACTGGGGGAAGGGGACACAAAATCATATAAAAATGCTGTATGTATAATCATGATTTCAAATTGCCTTCAACTTTCTGGTACAAAAGCCCTATCTTCTGCCACCAGCTAAGGGCTATGATTCTCTGTATGTTTACTCAGAAGCAAGTCACCAATGGGATTTACGGAAGAGTCCTAATGAGAGTAAGAGGGTTACACCCTTCTCTAAATATGCATGGGGTGGAGAGAGCTGACGAATAGATTTTTTTTCCCTCCCTCTCCCAAAATACTAGAACTCAAGGGCATCCAATGAAGCTGATGGGCAGTAGGTTCAGGACAGACAAAAGGAGATACTACTTCACACACAGAGTGATTAAAATGTGGAATTTGCTTCCAGAGAATGTAGTGATGGCCACAGGAATAAACAGATTTTTAAAAGGGGATTACATAGATTCATGGAGGATAAGTCTATCACTGGCTATTAGCCCTGGTGGCTGAGAGGAACCTCCGTGTTCAGAGGCACTAAACCTCTGAATCCCAGAGCCTGGAGGCAACATCAGGGGAAGGTCTCAGCCTCTAAGCCCTGTTGTGGAGGAACTGGTTGGCCACTGTGTGAAACAGGATGCTGGACTAGATGGACCACTGCTCTGATCCAGCGGGGCTCTTCTGACACTCTTAAGTCCATTGAGGTCAATAGGCTTGGAAGGGC
>NW_015180765.1:0-788 GCF_001447785.1 Gekko japonicus
TAACATGCAAAGTTTCAGATCCCTGTGAATTAAACGATAACCTGGGGACTGTCCCGTGTCCCCTCTGTATCCGTTTTAATGCATCTGTCTCATCGCGTCTCTTTCCTCAGTTTTCCCCATACGCTAAATGGGAACAGTTCTTAACGAGACCCGCCAAGTGTTCGAATAATGACGGCTAAGAGACCAATTCGGAGCGTACGGTGTGAAATACATCACAGAAGCGCTCAGCGAGCACACTCCGCAGGCATTTTCGTTGCCGCTTCTAATCCCGTTTTCTGATCCTGTTCAAGTTTTGTTAATTTCATCCTCCAGATGTAAAGATGTCTTGAAAGCGGAATCGCAGGAGCGAAGGATTGCTTTGCCTTTGTACCGCCTTATCGCCTCCCCTTCCTTTAATATGCTTTTCAGTAACTTCGTCTCTCCCCTTTTAATCTTGTAAATTTCCATTATCTGGAGCGGTCTGTTGCGCGAAGCCACCAGCGCCGCCCATTGCCTCCCATTGCCTCATTTGCATCAACACGTGCTTGACCCTGGCCCCTCTCCTTCTCTCGTTAATGCATCAGCAAGCACTGATATCTCTCTGGAGCATTATCATTTGGCTGTTAGCTCAAGTAATAACAACCATTCATTTGGCTGATGAAGGTTTATTAAATAAAAATGGGCGTTAATGAAGGCGGTGAAGGAGCGATAGCTAGCTGGCATCATTATTTTTATCGCGTGGGTTTTCGGGTTGTCCGTAAAGTGGATCAGATTTGATGACCCAAGTGGGTAGAAGAAGGAGAAAAGAG
>NW_015180766.1:0-793 GCF_001447785.1 Gekko japonicus
ACTTCTTCTAAGTATCCTTAACCCTTTCCATGGAAATAAACAAATATTTTTCCTCGTGACGCCTGTGTGGTTGTAGGAAGACAAGTTTTTTCCTTAAATAATAACCAATCCAGGAGAAGAGAAAAGAAGACTTTCAACACCAAAATACATTTGACCTCTTGGTTAGGTTAAAGTTTTAAAGTTTAACCACAGACCTAAGGGTGGGTGGCTGTCAATAAACGCCATAATATGCTACCTCATTTATTCATTTATATATTTTCATCCAAACCCAGAATTGGTCACGCCCATCTGATTTACCCCCTGCCCATGCTGGCTACCAGTGCTCCAGTTCTAGCCACTACATTCCCTTACAATTCTTCTGAATGAGGAACCAGGTATCTTATCAGGAAGCAGCACTAGGGGTGGTGAGGTGGCTCACCTATCACACAGAGCTCCCTTTGCTTCAACAGGACATCACTGGTGCAGAAACTAGCACAGCACGCATGCAGGAAAGTGGGGCTGCAGTCCAGTAGCGTCTGCACTGTACCTGGAAGCGCAGCATTGTGTAGTTCCACAGGGGCACATGAGCATTTCTCTTCCGTGGATTCCAGAAGCCGTCAATGGACCTATGGGAAAAGAATTATCAGCAAGGGCTGCCAGAAAGGACTGTTAGGAGCATGATCCTAGATGTGCAGAGGCTTTGTGGGAACTCTATGGTAAGGGAAAGAATGGGGGGGGGGGAATAGGGGTGCCTGGTGCAGCCCTGAATGGACTTCCAGAGGTGTAGTAATAGCTTTTTGCAGTGGGTAGTTTG
>NW_015180767.1:0-793 GCF_001447785.1 Gekko japonicus
CCTTTCAGTCTCAGCAAGTTCAGACCCCAGTCGCCAATGCTTGAAGTTAGGATTTTTTTTTTGTTCCAATGTGTATCACCTCACCCTTATCCACACTGAACTTCATCTGCCACGTGGTTGCCCACTCACCCAATTTGTGGAGGTCCTCCTCGAGCTCTTCACATTCATCCTTTGTTTTCACCATCCTGAATGATTTTTGTGTCAAAATTTGGTGTTCAGAGAGTATACTTACTTTAGAAATGTCACCCTGCGTAATAAATGGAAACACACTTTTCCACTACATTCAAAATTTAAATTTCCCAGTTTGCAAAAATATTGTTCAGCTGCAGTTCTGAAACAGATTCCTAACAACTGTCAGCCCTTTCCGGGAGTGAAGAACTGCCACGTTTGACCCAGACACACGATCACCTCTTTGCACAATAACAACATCACTGAAACAACGTTCGACCGCTTGGTACCGACTGCCGATGGCGATGTACCGTGTATTGATTTTGGCATTTTAAAACTTAGTTATGATTCTCACCATATAAAAAAATCTGTTCTGGAAGAGTGTCTCTACTATAAATTGCTTTTATGTTAAAAAATAAAACCCACTGTAATGCTGGTCTGGGATTTCAAAGACTTATCTTACACAACCATGAGGCTATTCTTAGAATATAAATAAGCCCCAAGCATTATGAACAAGAGCATTATGAACAATCATCCATTCCTTTTTTCTCCCAGATAGTTTGATTGCAGAAGAGAATTTCCATATAGGCTATTCGGTTGTTTCCTTGATATGCTTTGTTGGTTC
>NW_015180768.1:0-790 GCF_001447785.1 Gekko japonicus
GTGTTTTAATAAAATCCTACCCTTCAATGTTTGTCTGAGTACTTCCTAGTGATGCTAATTGCCCCTGATTGGGTTGAATCAGTAACAGCTTTGCAAAAACTTGATGCAAACCTGTTCAGCAAGCATTTGCAGCTGTCCAGCATGAACTGAAGAGGCTGTGTGGTCAGCTCATATCTCAGTTATACCTTTGAACGTGGTAAATTTGACTGTTGAACATCTTCGTGGTAAAATCTACAGCACCCCTACCCTGACACCATTCCTTTAAGAACCTCCAAAGTACTCATATCCTTCAGCAACCCAACAAGCCTCAGGGCTCAGACTTAAGACTTACAATTTTCTTATGGAAAGTGAAGATTTGTATACTTCTAATTTCCATAAACTTGCCAAACAGTACAATTTTATATGACAACAATTAATTAATGTATGGCATTCTGTGTAGAATAGCCAGGAAATCCTAATATTGTCTGGCAGCCAGCAAGTTCTAGCTCTTTAGTATTATACACCACTAGGTTGCAAGCTAGACTTGTTTTTAAGGCAAGAGACATTTCAGAGGTGGTTTGCCGTTGCCTGCCTCTGCATCACAACCCTGGTATTCTTTGGAGGTCTCCCATCCAAATACTAGCCAAGGCCACCCCTGCTTAGCTTCCGAGATCTGATGGGATCAGGCTATCCCGGGCTATCCAGGTCAGGGCTATATATGGTAATTAATTCATAAACAATGCATTCCATGTTGTTAAATCAGTTTAGGTTTCATAGGAAATTAAATACTGCATATATTTCAATTTCCCCC
>NW_015180769.1:0-788 GCF_001447785.1 Gekko japonicus
GCTGACCAGTATTTATACCAAATGATCAAGGAGGTCCCTCAATAATCAAATTATAGTTGTAAATTAACATTTCGAAGTTGAAATTGTTTTACAGGAAATTGCTTCCTTGGTCTCACACAACAAAAGTTACACTTTTATTTACTGGATCAGTATAGTGTTATTGTTTTTCTGGTGTTCCCGCCATTGGGGATAAACTGTTCTTTGAAGTTATCAGAGAGATAACTTTGAAGTTATCTCTGAGGTGGAAGTGGGGTATGTGAATTCCTGTATCTCAGTTGAGCAAACTTCAGAGGACGGCGAAAGACCGGAAGGCCTGGCGTAATCTGGTCCATGGGGTCGCGAAGAGTCGGACTTGACTGTGCAACTGAACAACAACAAAAACTTAACAGGCAGGGAGTTTGTTGAAAGCAAACCACATTCATTTATTCCTGATTGTGAACTCCTCTTCCCTGCTTAGGTTTGGGTCTTAGGTGGACTCAGGGCTCTGAGCCACCCTGTCTCTCTGCACACACTGAGGAGAGGGGCTTAACTACTGGGTGCCTCAGCTGAGGACCCAAATTTTATACTCTTCCTCCTGATTGTGAATACCTCTCCCCTTCTGGGGTTTAGGTGTTACGTGGACTCAGATCTCTGAGACACCCTGTCTCTCTTCTCACACCACATCTTATATCCTCTCACTTCTCCTGATTGTGAACACTTCTGTGTGCCATGAGAGTGAAAGTGGGTGCAAAGGGTGCTCATCATCGTGGAAGACCAACCCTTTTTCACTGAAATTCCCCCACTGAGAA
>NW_015180770.1:0-792 GCF_001447785.1 Gekko japonicus
CTGATGAAAGATGGTCACCTAGGGGCATCGCTTGGTCCCCAAACGGCAATGCCAGGAAAATCTCACAAGTCATCCCCCATAAATTAGAATAACCCCAACCTGCCCAGTTGCTCACCTGCAGCTGGAAGGGGAGCATGCCCCACCCCCCATGCCCAACCGCCTGGTTGCATGGCTGTGTATGTACACAACATGTCTTTTGTTGGTGTCTGGGATGCGGATCTGGAGGTAGCAGATGGACCCCAGGGTTCCCAAGGCCATCCTGGCCAGGCCATCTGTGATTGGTCCATCTTACCATCTGGATCTGCCCCTGCACGACCACATGATGCACAGTGTCAGTTGACTGCTGTCTCCTCTTTCCTTGCACAGGGGCAAAACGGTCCCCACCGTCCATTGCCACCATCTCAGAGGGGTGAAGGGAGTCGAATTCTTTCCTGTATTTCATTCATTGCTTTTTGGAGAGATATTGTTAATACGTCTTCAAAACATTTGTTGTATGCAGTTGTCAAGCCATCAGGTCCCGGAGCTTTATTTTTTTGAACTTTATAGCATAATTGATTTCTTGTTACTGTTATCACTTGGTTTAATATTTTTCTATCCTCATGTGTAAACCTTTTGAATGGTGTCTTGAGTGCATGTTTTTCCATTTCTTCCTCATCTATGGATTCTTCTTTGTAAAGGTTCCAAAAAAAGTGTTTATTTGTTTCCACATTTCTTGTTCTGAATAGAACATTTGATTTCCTTTCCTTTCCTAATTCCTGGTATCTTTCTTTCCAGTTTGGTATAGTGGTTAAG
>NW_015180771.1:0-796 GCF_001447785.1 Gekko japonicus
TTCCTGATTAGCTAGGATGAAGCTAGGAAGAATAAATCCCTTACATTAATGCGAAGAGGACTAAAAAGATTCACATTAACTGAGAGCCAGTTTGGTGTAGTGGTTAAGGGCATGGACTCTAATCTGGGAGAACCAGGTTTGACTCCCCACTCCTCCACATGCAGCTGCTGGTGTGACCTTGGGTCAGTCACAAGTTGTTTCAGAGCTGTTCTCTCATGAGCAGTTCTCGAAAGAGCTCTCTCAGTCCCACCTACCTCACAGGTTGTCTGTTGTGGGGAGGGGAAGGGAAAGGAGATTGTAAGCTGCTCTGAGACTCCGAGAGAAGGGTGGGGCATAAATCTAACTCTTCTTCTTCTCCTCCTTCTTCTCCCCTCCTCCTCCCCTGCTCCCGAAATATTTCATCCCGGTTCCATCTGAAAGAACTATTTGCTCCAGAACATACCCTGAGCAGTCTCCTCTGAGATTTCATTTTGAGACTGAAAACAGATTATAAAATTAATCCCAGTCTCATGCAAAGTTCTGAAAAGCTTCCTATGTTCATTCATTTGATTGATCAGTTGTTTCTTTCCTCCCTAAATAAGGTGCTGCTTCCAACACCGCAAGTGTTATGAAGAGGCAACGGAGGAAGATTGTGTGTGGGATCCTTCCAAGATCACCGTGGACACCAGCTGTCTAACCAAAAACCTCACCTGTGGTAAGGTTGAGAAAAGAGAATGGGGCCGGGAATCTACATTTTGATTGCAAAACAGCAGGATAGGATTGAAGGGCTTGTTTGTATGATTTTATTGGGTTTTGC
>NW_015180772.1:0-788 GCF_001447785.1 Gekko japonicus
TAATTTAATTTATACCTTGCCCTATCACAGGAGTGGGATATCCATCTGGGCCAGATGACCTTCTTTTTTAAAGATACTTTTTGTATTCTTGTCATGACTCAGGTGGGGTGTCACCTGACGCTGCCACCACTCTGGATTTAGGTTCCCTTGAGAAGGCCCAGAGCACCCTCCCAAGACCTTCAGACCTCCCTTTTGGCCGAATAACAGGCATGAGGACCAGGCAGAGTGAAACAAGGAAAAGGTTTATTTTATAGGAGGTCAAACAACAAGGTGCAGAATAATAATAACAATAAGTGGGTGAAAAGAAAAGGAATCAAATGTCCTTACGTGTCTAAATATACTTTCCCTAGCTCACTATCTCAAGTGGCCTTACACTACTCACCCCTCCCTCAGGATGAGGGTTTTTCCCCTGCAGCAGCCTCTTTTCTAGCTGTGCCCTCTGGAAGAAAGAACAGCTCTTCCTGCTGCTCCAGAACTTTTATTCCCAGCCCTCCTCTTTTCCTATTGGTCCATTTTGGCTCCAAAACCTCCCAGGGGCTTCTGGGAGTTGTAGGCCCAGCCTCACCTATGCCAGGCTCCTTGGGCCTAACAGGCCTCTACTGGCACAGCCCAGATCATGACAATTCTGTTGGGATTTTTTTAATCTAAATTTTTCTTCTTTGTGTTTGACAATTGTTGGATACGTTTTTTTCCTATGGAAATTCTTTTATATCTGCTCTAGGTTTTTGAGAAGGATAGGGGTTTATAAAATTTTCTAACACCAGCTAAGTTGTTAAATACCCACTCTC
>NW_015180773.1:0-788 GCF_001447785.1 Gekko japonicus
GCTGCGCACCGTGTGATTGGCTGCCGGGGTATGGAGCACAGAGCCGCGGGGCACGTTGGATCGTGCTCCCCCAGTTCTTTTTGCTCCGGCTCTGATTTGCCTCCCTTCAGCGGCGGATCATCCGGCTTGTGTGACCGGGAGCCATGTAGTTCTTCTTTACTTGCAGAACTCCCTGCTACAAGATGTAATGGGGGGGCTGGTAGGTTAGATAACTTTAAAGAGGACTAGACAAACTCAGGGAGGACAGGTACGTCACAAGCTATGACGGCTAAGTAGAACCTCCACGATCAGAGGTCGTGAACCTCAGAATGCCAGTTTCTGGGATGAAGCAGCAGGGAGGGCCATCTGCTCCTGTGCCCTGCTTGTAGGGATTTGGTTGGCCACTGTGTGTTGTTAGAACTGGGTAATTTGTGGACGCCAATGCCAGAAGACAGAGTGAAGGCTACGAGCACAAATAGCTTTAAAGGAAGATTAGAGAGATGCTTGGAGAAGAGGACCTTCAGTGACAACTAGCCATGGTGACTAAAGGGATCCTCCACATCCAGAAGGAACCAGCCTTAGAACCTGAGAGCTAGGAGACCAGGTCAGGAGGAGGCCTTGTCCTCTATGTACCTTTTGTTGGCCCTCCAGGGCAACTGGTTGGCTGCTGCGTGAAACAGGATGCTGGACTAGATGGACCACTGGTCACATCCAGCAGGATTCTTCATAGGTGTATGATTTGCAGAGGAGCACATCTGCTCAGTGATAGGGATAGCCACATTTAGTTAAGAAGTCTCTGTTCTATGCGC
>NW_015180774.1:0-794 GCF_001447785.1 Gekko japonicus
GCTCGGACTAAACGTACATGAGAAGAAACTGATGAACAAATGATTAGAACTGAATGTCGGTGCGAGCGCTTTATTTATTTGAAACATTTATCAGTTACACTCTTTGCATGTCAATGTTTGTATGAATGGGATGGGTAAACAACATAATTGATTATACAAAGTCACACTGAATAATTATACCACGATTGTGGTGGTTCTTAACGGCTTTTCCCATGACCTCTCGTAAATTGCCAATTCCCCCCAGAATTACAACTTACCTCCAGACTACATAGATAGCTAGTCTATTTATTATTGATTGATTAAAAAGATTTCTTCCACTTTTCCTGGAGCAAATGGCTGCTTGGGCAGGTGGGCTGTATGGTGCTCTGCAGTCCTGTCCCAAAAGCCACACCCTCCCAGGTCCCACCCTCAAATCTCCAGGTGTTTCTGAACCTTGAGTTGGCAACCTCCAAGACACTCCCTAGCATTGGGCTAGTGACCAAAGCCTTCAGAAGGCGTCCCACCTTTGCCTCTGGAATAAGGAGAAGCAATTTCATCTGCTGTAGGGGGATACTTGGCTTGGAACTCGCAGCATTTTGTGGCTTGGCCCAACCCCACGGAAGCTGTCCCCGAATTCCTGCCAGTCCCTACACACACAGCCCTAACTCCGACACACTACTTATGTTATGCACACTTAGTAATACACGTGAAGCTGCCTTGTACTGAATCATCAAGGTCAGTCTTGTCTACTCAGGCTGGCAGCTGCTCTCCAGGGTCTCCCGCAGAGGGTCTTTCCCATCACATCCTGCCTGGTC
>NW_015180775.1:0-788 GCF_001447785.1 Gekko japonicus
GCTTCAGCTTCAGTATCTGGCCTTCCATTATTGGACAGTGTTTAGACTTACCTTTTGTCTCATGAGAGGGAGCTAGCAGCAAAGGGGACTCTGTGTCACGGGAAGAACCCCTTCCACAGGGAGAGCACTGCTGTTCATTGAGCAGACCTGTGGGATCCAACCCATCACGTGTGGTACTGCTTTACTGAGGCACAAACAACGTTGAATAAGGCATCTACGCCAAGGGGGGCGGGAATCAGTGCGGGAAACCAAAAGTGGCCCGATAATCAGTGGTCAGATTGGCCACCGAGGGGAGAGAAACGGAGACGGGAATTTTCGGTCTGAAGCGGCGGGAACGAGACGTTGGAAACAGCCTCCTGGGTATTTCGTGGGACCTCCCTGGTGATTTCACGTCCGCTTTTAATTTGCTACTCATGACTGCCTCCTTCCAACACTTTATCGTGGAGTGGCGACTGGCCGGCTTTAAACAAGGGAAGGAAGGAAGTGGACCGCCACGAACCACAGATCCCACGCACCGCTGGGACAAGAGTTTTATTTCTTATGAAAGCATTTTTGGGGGCAAACGCTTGCTTTGGTACAGCCACACAACAGGTACGCTTATGGTTTCAGTTGCGGGAAAGGCCCGCCAGTCCGCCGGCGGCCAAAGGAAGCGATCCAGAACCTGTCTGTCGCTTGCCTTGCTTCCGAAGCCACCTACCTCCGGAACCCACGGGCCTGGAGGAACTGCTTGCAGGGCTTAGACAGCGGCCACACCGCCATCAGGGGATTATGGGTCCTGGTTGAGGAAA
>NW_015180776.1:0-784 GCF_001447785.1 Gekko japonicus
TCAGCTGGGAGCCTTTCAGACTGTTGCCTCGTCAAGCGCCTGGGCTGCGCAGAACCTTCCGGAAGTCGTCAGGGGTGGGGTTGCCAACTTCCAGGCGGGGCCTGGTGTTTCCCTAGAATTACAACTAGGATTGTCAACCCTTCTTCACTCAAAGAGGAATGAACATGTGGGATTCACTGCCATAGGAAGTGGTAGCGGCAGGCTGCTACAAGCATAGGCAGCTTCAAGAGGGGATTGGAGAAACGTCTGGAGCAGAGGTCGATCAGTGGCTCTTAGCCACTAGATGAAACACTCTGCCTGGGGCAGTGATGCTCTGTCTTCTTGGTGCTTGATGGGGCAACAGTGGGAGGGCTTCTGGAGTTCTGGCCCCACTGGTGGACCTCCTGACAGCACCTGGGTTTCGGCCACTGTGTGACACAGAGTGTTGGACTGGGTGGGCCATTGGCCTGATCCAACAGGGCTTCTCTTATGTTCTTAACCTCCAGGCGGTGGCTGGAGATCTCCTGGAATGACAACGGATCCCCAGACAACAGAAACCAGTTCCTCTGGAGCAAATGGCTGTTCAGAGGGTGGACTCTATGGGGTTATACCCCGCTGAGCTCCCCACCCCTCAAAATCTCCACAAGTTCCCCAACCCAGAGTCGGCAACGTTATGGACAAGCCCATATTTGCTCGTCTAATGGTTCATTTATATGGAGTTTATTCTACGGTAAGCTACTGGGAGACCCTCCAGGGGAAAAAGACAAGGTATATGAATACATATATATGGAGCTGCGGTGGCTCA
>NW_015180777.1:0-788 GCF_001447785.1 Gekko japonicus
TTTATGTATCCATGAAACCTTTACATTATTTGTAGACACTCCTAATTGAGCCATATTTATTGAAACATTGCGTATATGCATTTGTGGGTACATTAAAACCTTTTCTTGTTGATGAAACTTCAAAGTATGAGATCCTATCACAGGGTTACTTAAATTGTAAAGATCCCACACATTTATTACCAATGGATTAAAAGAAATAGTAGTTTCATTTATTGTGTCAAAAGTCAGTGTATAATTGCCAATTATATGAGTTGCTTCAATTATCAATGTTCCTAATATGTTAAATCTGCGTTCTGTTTCCTCTGGTGTGCATGGGTTCTCATTTAAATCAACTCTCCATTCTGGTGGACCCCTTAAAATCTCTACAGATGAATCAATGTTCCATTCCTTTGACTTCCAGTCAGTCACCTTAAATTCTTGTACCTTATTCATTGGATTAGTAAGAGTCACTGACAAATTGTCATTGGTAACATTATCCGTTCCAA
Organism: Gekko japonicus; assembly: GCF_001447785.1. Classification (NCBI taxonomy): domain Eukaryota; kingdom Metazoa; phylum Chordata; class Lepidosauria; order Squamata; family Gekkonidae; genus Gekko; species Gekko japonicus. The sequence goes on from NW_015180777.1 coordinate 486, forward strand.
TGAATATTGTTATTACACTGTTATTTTAAAAGGATCTCCTTTATTCCATACAGCAGCTGAGACTATCGCTGTCTTACACACAGGTCTTGAAACCCCATAAACCTTATAATTGCACAGAAGTCGTCCCAATCTTCCCATAAGATTTCCTGCAGCAGGGCAAACCCATAATTCTTTCCTTGGAATCCTTCGTGAACATTTCAACAACAGAGTGGGGGAACATTTATTTATGGGTCCTATAGCAAACCCTCTTGATGTTACTTGCTTTAATGGAGTTACTCCATCTACAGTGCATGTGATATTAAC
>NW_015180778.1:0-786 GCF_001447785.1 Gekko japonicus
ACATCACACGGAGGACGCTCTAGCATTTGGCTTAAAACTCCATGGTGACCATAGATTTTTTGGGCAAATGCTAGGGCGTCCCATGCATGATGTGCCCAGCATGACACTGTCGTTTCTTGAGCCTCTGTATTTCATATTTATCTTTCAAAAAATGTTAATTAATTGTGATGTTATCACGATGAGTGCACTTTGCACACATGCAGGGAAATGCCAGGAAGAAGCATGGAGCCCCCACCGACCCTAGCTCAAAGCCACCTGCACTGCATTTATTCCCATTCCTCAATAGCACTGGCCAGTGCATGCAGCTCATCGTGCTGCTACTGTGGCTTCCAGGAGTGCCACCACTGTGCATCACCCTCAAGTACTGCACTGACGATGCTGGAAAGCGGAAAGCATGAGTGGTGCAGTGCTTGCAAGCAGATGGGCAGGTAATGGGAGGGGTATATGGGGCATAGGGACGGGCTGCAGCTTGGTAGGGAATCTGCTTTGCGTGCAGAAGGCCCCAGGTTCAGTCCCCAGGATCTCCAGCTAAAAGGATCAGGTAGGAGGTGATATGAAAGACCTTGGAGAGCCACGGCCAGTCTGAGTAGAAAATACTGATTTTGATGGACCAGAGGTCTGGTTCAGTATCATGCAGCTTTGCATGCACACGTGGCTGGGGGTCAGCAACAGTTAGGGCTGCCAGGCCCCCCCGGGCACCAGCGGGGGAAAGGGAGGTAGAGCTTGCCAGATGCAGGTTGAGAACCTCCTGGAGATTAGCCTGGGGAGGACAGGGGCTTCAGTGGG
>NW_015180779.1:0-755 GCF_001447785.1 Gekko japonicus
TCTTCTTCTTTCCTTGCTATACTATCAAGAAACTATATGCTACTGTAAATTATTTCTAAGGTATTGTACAGATATAGCGACAACTATTGGCTTGGATCCATCTGAGCTTTTCCATGGGTGGAAGGATCCCCCCTTACAGTGGGTGACTTCCTTGCCTCTACAGAATTCCAAATCTGGATCAAACCATGTTTTGCCGTTACATCTGAAGGATGCCTAAGAGTGAAATGGAAGATGGCATGTGTATACTGGCCTAGACTGGTATTTGTAGCACAAAGACCCCTAAACATGCAGTGGCAAGTAATGACACAAAGAAGAATGCAACAATAATAGGATATTAACTGACTAAGAAAGCACCTATCAGTAACTTCCGCTTTATTGTAGACCACCTGATTTCTTACCCCGAGTGTGTCATTGTTATTGGCATTTTATTATGGAATTGATATGGTGTGGTGAGCACCAACTTTTAACTGTTTTATCGGTAATGATTGTTTGATTGTTTTATGTATGGCATCTGCCTCTATGTTCGCTGCCCTGAGCCCATGTTGGAAGGGCAGGATACAAATTTAATAAATAAAAAAATATTAATTACTTCCCCTAGGCTTAAGTACAAACGTTATCTCCTCTTTCTTCTTGGATCTGCTTCTGGGTTGGTGTGGCCTCATAGGGTGGCCAGGCACAGGCTGCCAACTGGTGGGAACAGGGTTGCCAGCTTGGGTTTCGGAAATACTTGGAGATTTGGGGTGGTGGAGCCTGGG
>NW_015180780.1:0-771 GCF_001447785.1 Gekko japonicus
GGAACGTGGGAGGCAGAGATGCCCTCACTAACTGCCCTCCAGACGTGGCCACACGTATGCCTTGAAGGCCGTCGAGCGCCACCGCCCAATGGCCCTTATGTGCACCTCAGACATCCCGAGGCTCGCAGCCGTGGTCGCCGCCCCAATCCTAAATGAGTGGGGCCCGAATTCCTTGCTCGGCAAGCCCACAGCCCCTAGTGCCGCTCTGAACACGCCCGTGAGCTGGTACCTGGTAAACGGGGCCCCATCCCTGTGGATAAGCAAGGGGCTACCCTTTCGCGGCCGCATCTCTAGGTATGCCTTCGTGGCCTGTACTGGGCATGGCCCCCCAGTCAGGGGACCCAGATGTAAATTTGCCCCTTTCTCCAATTGATCCGTCTTCGACCTCTTGATAAACAAGGAGACCCCGTCCGGCCCCACAGAAACATCCCGCACCCCCAGTGGCATGTTGGTGAATGATTGTCTGGCGCCCGCTACCAATTCACCAACCCTCAGGGCCCCGAAAAAGGCCAACACGAATGCAGCTTTGAACAGTGCGGTTTCATATGGGGACCAACACAATGACGGAAGCTCCTGTAACACCAACACTAATAATTTAAATGTCAGTGACCTGCGGCGCATCTTCTGCAGAGGGCCTTACCCGTATGCCTGTGGGCATCTAGTTAGCCCGTTTATTTATTTACTTCTTTCATTCACTATCTTTTCTCCCCAAAGGGGGCCCAAAGTAGTTTCTGCTATTCTGCTGTCCTTCATTTTATCCTCGCAACAACC
>NW_015180781.1:0-790 GCF_001447785.1 Gekko japonicus
TACAAGGCTATTTTGTGGATGTGGCTCCGCATATGGACACACAGCTAGGGAATACCTGTATTTGGCCACACACAGTAACCATGGTAACATTCCGGTGGATCGCCACCAGAGAATCTGGTGGATGGCGGGAACCTGAGTCCCAAGACTCTGACGATCTCTACTGTTGAAAGAAGGCAAGTCTCTATTCCTTATGGTTGTGAAGTTCAGTCGGGAGCACTGCAGGCAGGAACGCCCAGCTGCTTCCTCGGTCCTTTCCCAGGTATGCTCCTCCTGCCCCCCCCCCTCCACTGGCCTTTCTCTGAAAACAGTGTGTTCATCTGCACAAACCATACCAGTTGTCCGCCATATAGGAAGACCTGTAGGAAGCTGGTCTCGTCTTATGGCGAAGGCAGTGCTGCTAACTAGGAGGTGCCCACCCTTTCCCGGGCAGTGGCGCCCTGGCCACCAACTCACCAGGCCTCCACGAAGACCCACCACCATTCTGCCCCATCATGCAGTACACGAATCCTGGCGCCCTCTACAAGGTCGATGTGTGGTTAGATAAAACGCGGACATTGCTTTGGACACTCTACAGTCCTATATGCAAGCTAAGGACTGTGAGTGGCATAAATTATGGCTTTGTCTTCCCAAAGGATGGCCAGTTCTGCTGCTACGAATTCACAGGAGCGCAAATAATGTGGCAGGCTAGCCCCACCGGCCTGAGGCACCCGTCACATTTATCAGTTGTGTGTGGCTGAAGGCACCTTGTCGAGCATGGGCCGCAGTGCCTTCCCGAACAGTGGGAAAGAGC
>NW_015180782.1:0-785 GCF_001447785.1 Gekko japonicus
AAATGTTAGCATTCCAGGGAATTTTTGACTGGGAGAAATATTCAAATGTGTGGCCTCTTAAGCACACGTGAAGTGGTAAAGCCCTAAAAAGACTGTACCCAGTGGCGGCTCAACAAGGAGCATTGCCCAAAGCTGCCCACCATCTCCTAGCCTCCCCCCTTACTTGTGCCTTTCACTAGTGCTGGTTGTAGGGTTGCCAGGTCCAATTTTCACCTTGGCGGTGGGATTAGGGGGCGTTCCAGGAGGGGGCGTGGCCATTCCTGATGAGATGACTGTCACACAGAGTGATGCCATCACTTCCTGGATGCAACTCGCCCCTGCCCCTGCCTTTTCCCAACCATTTAAAGGGGGGGGGAGCAAGAGCCAAGCGCGCCTGCCCTGAAAGAGGGGAATTTGCCTCTTGCAAGGCAGGAATGGACACCCCCCCCCCCCGGGGTGCTTGAAAGAGCGGGCGCCAGGCACTCCTGCCCTGCAAGAGGGAAACTCCTCTTGCAAGGCAGGAGCCAGCGGCCCCTGCCTCTCCCCAGCAGTGTTTAAAGACTTCCTTTAAATGCTGGAGGGGGGACGCTCTTGGGGGCGGGGCTTCCCCCTGCCCGCCAGCTGGCTGGTAGGTGGGAAGGAGCCCCTCCAAATTGGGCAACCCCTGCCAAACCAGCAGGTCTGGCAACCCTAGCTGGTTACCAACTCAGGCCAGGGGAACACATGGAGATTTGAAGGCCATGACTGTCCAGTGGAGAATTTGAGGAGAGAATCTATAGTATCCTCTCTCTTTTATTTATTTATTT
>NW_015180783.1:0-792 GCF_001447785.1 Gekko japonicus
CACAGCTAAGTATGGCTAATAAATCCCACGATTCACATGTCTCCCCCTATGAGACAATGGAGTATCCCTCAGTATCTAGCTACACAATAAACAAATTCAGGTGGGTAACTGTGTTGGTCTGAAGCAGCAGAACTAAGTTTGAGTCCAGGGGCACCTTTAAGACCAACAAAGTTTTATTCAAAGTGTAAGTTTTTGTGTGCAAAGCACACTTCTTCAGACAAATGGAACCAAATCTCCTCAAGGGTTACTTACGGGAAAAAAGAGGGTGGGGGGCAGCTGTTAGGAAAGGCCACTCAGAGCCAAGATGCATATGCAGAGCTGAAACTGGATCAGGTAAGATCAATGGATAGCACCAAATTAGCATGTCAATGCAAGAGTTAAGAAAAAGATATGAGAATGAAGCTAGAGTCCAGCAGTACCCCCAAGACAAACCAAGCTCAACCCTGTGTACATGGGAGAATAGAGTCTCAGGGTGTGCACACTTCACATACACTGAAACAGATTTCCTCAAATATTACATGCGGGGGGTGGGGTGGGTTAATTGCCAGGAAGAGCTGATTCGAGTCAAGATGCATAAGCAATTGAACACTAAATATAGCTAAGATTGGAATAATACATATAGTAGGACATGTAAATAGCAGCAAGTTGGAATACAGATAATAAGGGAGTTAAGATAACAACAGATGTGAGAACCAAGTCCGGTGGCCTCTATAAGACTAACAAAGTTTAATTTCTGGATATAAGTAGGAATAGAATGACTTACTGTGTGTAGTGAGATAAGAAGTCGATATC
>NW_015180784.1:0-784 GCF_001447785.1 Gekko japonicus
GAGGGAAGGCCTTTCACAATCTGGGGATGGCTGCAATCCTAGGAGTCCTAAGGAAAGAAAACTTCTGCTAAGGCAGGTTCCTGTAGAAGAGCACCATGTACCTCAGAATCCTGGGAACATCTGAGTGTCAGTGTAAGGAAGACACCAACTTGTCTGTAACATAGCAACACTGTAGAACTGAAGGACGGCAGGGGGGGAGGATCGACCTTGCAAGTCTTTACAGGAACTTTACAGGGCTGCACAGCTGAGATCTCTTAACTGACAGCTGCACTGGAGTCAGGGAGGGGCAGCCTCTTAACAGGTCCTTCCAAAGATAAAATAGCAAAAAGGTGTGACTCCAAACAGCCCCGTTGCCAGAGCAACACGTTGCGTCACATCCTGGCGATGGCGGGTGCACCACGTATCGCCGTCCCCATGGCAGGGATCCTGTGAAGACATGCGGATCCCCCGCCACCACTTGGTAAGCCTATGTGGGGGGGGAAGGAGTGCACGTCTGGTGGGCAGGATGTTTTCCTACCTTGTGGAGTCATTGTAAGTTCCAGTTGATTTTAATTACTCTTTGTATGTTGGCAACCTCCTGAAGGACGTGGAATTTCCTTTTTTTCCCCTTGAAGTATTGTTAATTGAGGTTGCCTTTGCTGTTTTTTGATAATAAACACTTTTGCCTGATTTGCCAAACCAAAGCATAGAGCCTAAACCTGGGTATGCTGGCAGAGAACCCGAAGCCTGGGTGACTTACAGTCAGTTAAAGGGAGAGAAGGGGAGAAGATGTGAGTCTCCTAAA
>NW_015180785.1:0-789 GCF_001447785.1 Gekko japonicus
CCAATATTCAGCTCGGGGCGGCTCACAGGGGGTTTGGGAAGGTGGCTAAAGGCCTCAAAGGTCAGATCCAGTACAGTTCTTCTGATGTTCCGTTGTAAAAAAAAATAGTTTTGACCAGCTTACAGATCAAGACGGCGAGCCACATTAGTCTGCTTCAGTGGGAAGGTAACAGCATTCTGTGCACCTCGGCATCTAGTCGTGCCGGCCACATGACCACAGAAACATCTTCGGACAGCGCTAGCTCTTTGCCTTGGAAACGGAGATGAGCACCGCACCACAGAATCGGATTCGACTAGCTTTCGAGCAAGGGAAACCGGCAGGAGAAAAGAGTAAGAGTCCTGAAAGACTAACATTTGTGGCAGGGGTGGAGCTTTCGTGAGTCTCTGCTCACTTCCTCGGATATAGCTAGAGTGGGAGTCCGTCTGTCCTTATATCACAAGGTTGATGGATTTCCATTCTGTGCGGCTAAACTCAGTGCTTTCCATGGAGATAGATCAAGACAGACAGTGGTGTTAGCCTGTCTGTAGCAGGAGAAAAGAGCAGGAGTCCAGGAGCACCCGAAAGACTAACAACATTTGTGGCAGGGGAGGAGCTTTCGTGGCTCCTGGACTCTTGCTCTCTCGTCTTTTGACTGGCTTGTTCCAGTGTTGAGGGATTGCTGTCGATTGTTATTTCAGCAATGTGGGATTCCATTTCTTTTGGTAAGGACTGACCTCATCTCCTCCTTTACCATCCTCTCAAGCCACCAAAACACGAGGACGAATATTGCATTCAAAAATAATAATAAAT
>NW_015180786.1:0-780 GCF_001447785.1 Gekko japonicus
TCATAACAAATGAGTTTGACACCCCAGCCTTAGGGAGTGACTCCTCCCTTCTCGCGTGCTTGGGTACAACTTTAGATAGTTGATACCCATTTCATTTATTCAAAGAGCCCTTTAATGTGAGTGTGTTGCTATGAGTCTTTACTTTTCCATTTTATTTCTTTTTTTTTTTTTGCTGCTTTATGATATACAAAACTGTAAAGCACCCCGAGAGCCTGATACAGGCCAAAAGGTGGAATAAAAATTAAGTAACTAAATACTAAAACTGCCCTTAAGAATGTTTTCCTTCCTACTTTATTATCATAATAACTTATTTTATTGAAAAGCATATCTTGCTAGATTGCCTGATAATGGGGACTCACTGTCTTATGTATATATTTACTACTCTGTGTATTATTTGCATTTTAGGAAGGATTAGAAGATTATTCTCCAGTAATATGTTGGTCCATCATTGTTTTATCTTTCTTTGTAGCAAGTTATGTGCAATATGTTTCCCTTTAATAATAGCATTCCAGTCTAGTAATAAAGTTGTCAAAGTCAACCTATAATGGGCCACTTTACATATTTTTGGAACTGTTCTTTTATTACAGCTGTTTGTAACTTTAAGAGCATTTCATAAATGTGGTCCGTTACAATAATAAAGCTTCTGGACAGCTGCTGCAACTTGCTCTTTCATAACCCCAACCTTGAAAGTTAGGCTGACTTTGATCCTATATTTGCTTATTGTTTCAGTAATAGAATTTAAGGCTTGGTTCTCCTGCCAACCTAGCAGTTCATAAGCAA
>NW_015180787.1:0-783 GCF_001447785.1 Gekko japonicus
CAAATTTGAAATTAAGGAGGGCAACACAGGAAAAACCTGTAGGGGGACATTTTAAACGTTTTCCTGGACATTCCTTTACAGCAGTCTTGTTTCTGCCTTATCCATAAGGGTGACTTTGTGCTGAGATTTACTAAATTATGGCATCAGAGATGCCTTCGTTTGGCAAATGCAGGGCTGGAGTCTCTGAGCCAAACAGCTGCTGTGCACTCAATTTCTGAGCAATGTACAGGGTTCAGAGTAGCAGCCATCTTCTTCTCATTTCAAACTCATATCCTACAAGTTAGTTCAAGTACTAGTCCCAGAGCACTGAGCCTATTCCCAGGGGCTCTCATTCCACTTTGAAACCTGCCATTCCAATCCCAGAGCACTGAGCCTATTCCCAGGGGCTCTCATTCCACTTTGAAACCTGTCATTCCAGTCCCACAGCACTGAGACTATTCCCAAGGGCTGTCCTGTCATTCCACTCTGTGACTTGTCATTCCAGTCCCACAGCACATATTCTATTGCTAGGGATCATTATTTCACTCTCGGGACTGTCATTCCAGTCCCAGAATAGTTTATCTGGGCCCAAAGACATTTTCTTGGCAACTCTTTTTGTGCTGCAATATATTTCAGTGGCGCCCATGCAAGTCAATTGGCATTCCTTTCTCCCATTATTTCCAGTGGGCCTTCAAGTGTTTCCCATTGCTTCCAATGGGCAATCCTGTCCTTCCTTCTAGTACATCCCTATTTGCACAAAGTTGTCCCTTTGAAACTTTGAAAGCCAGTCGAATCCAACTCTAG
>NW_015180788.1:0-745 GCF_001447785.1 Gekko japonicus
CTCAGTGCGGAGATGTGATTCATCAATTCATTTAAGCGCATCGGAAACAAAGAGCAAAAAAAAAATTGACTCACACATGGTTGCGTCTGATCGGGCAGTGGCAGGCTGTGCTCATAGCTTCCAAGGACTGTGTGATCATGCAACTGTGAGTCAAATTCCTCGCTCCCCCCCCCCCAATTTTTTCTGGCGCATGTGACCATGACCCTAGTGAGGTAGGCTAAGTTTACACAATAGTCAAATGTAGGCTCACTCACAAATTTAATGTTAGTAGGTAGCAAAGTAGAATTTTTTCTCACAAGTTTGCATATCAAAGATTTGCATATTACAGTTTGCATTTCAAAGATTTTGCCTATGGGGTAGCTGTTTTGAGTAGAACACACAAGATGTCCTTTATGGAGTTTATCTTCCTCCCCAGTTTGGGTTGCCAGGTCCCTCCTGGCAACTGGCAGGGGATGGGGGGAACTCTCCAGGAGCAGAAGGGAGGCCCAGGCAATGTGTAGTGACATGTCTAAGTCACTGCCCACATGACCCGGAAGTGAAGACATCATGTTGAGGCAATGCTCGGGTATTTGGGCAAAAACTATATGGTAAATTTGGCTTCTGCCATAGAGTTTTTGCCCAAATACCCGAGCATCGCCCCAAAATCCCTGATGTGATGATGTCACTTCCAGGTCATGGGGGCAGTGACACATCGCTTCACATGGGCTGGGACTCCCTCTTTTTCAGGGTAAATTCTCCCTGCCAG
>NW_015180789.1:0-766 GCF_001447785.1 Gekko japonicus
GGGGTGTCAACTGACGCTGCCACCACTCTTGTTTTCGGATCCCTTGAGAAGGGGCAGAGCACCTTCCCAAGGCCTTCAGACCTTCGTTGTTTGGCCAAAGAATAGGCAGGCAGAGGGAACAGCAAATAAAAGCGTTATTTTTACAGGAGGTCAGTCAAATATGGGAAACAAACAAGGTGCAAGAACAATAAGTGGGTGAAAAGAAATCAAATGCCGTGACGTGACTAGACTCACAGTCCCCAGTTCACTGTCTCTATTGGGCCTGAGCCTGCTCACCCTTCCTTTCAAGGTGAGGGTCTCTCCCAGCAGCAGCCTTCCCTCTGGCCCTGCTCTCTTGGAAGAAAGGAACAGCTCTCCTTCTGTACCAGGTCTTTTATTATCAGTCCCTTTTCTCTGTGATTGGCTAAAATTGGCGCCAAAACCTCTCAGGGACTTCTGGGAGTTGTAGGCCTGGCCTCCTCCCACTCCCTCCTCCCTGGGCCTGCTAGGCCTCAACTTGCACAGCCCACATCATGACAGTATCCCACCTCTCACTCCCAATGCCAGGTACAGAATCACACCTCAGGCCCCCTGCCTTCTACCCCAGGGCAGTCCAGATTCTCGTTTGGAGTCAGTCTGGGGCCTGGTGGGCTCATAACCAGCGGTGAACAGAGAGCCCCGGGCAAGGATCCTTGAAAGGAAAGAAAGCTTTCTTGAAAACTGTGTGGCCTCGTACACTGACCTCCTCACACTTGCCCAAAGTGAAGCTGGCCGGACCTGAGGCCAG
>NW_015180790.1:0-786 GCF_001447785.1 Gekko japonicus
AGAGTCCGTGCACTTAACCACGACACAAATAAAAAACCCCACATGTTCACTGAACTGGCATTCCCTGACTGCTAACCCAACAGCCCCTGCTGTGGTTGCCAGCCTCCAGGCGGAGACTGGAGATCTCCCAGAACTACAACTGATCTCGACTGCAGGAATCCCCAGGAGAAAACGGGTGTTTTGGAGGGTGGGCTCTATGGCATTATGCCCCACGGAGATCCCTCCCCTCCCTAAACCCCACCCTCCCCAGGTTCCACCTCCCAAATCTCCAGGAATTTCCCAGCCCAGAGATGGCAACCCTTGCCCCTCCATCCACACCCCATTCAGTCCGCAGTTCCCCACTTACTTCCCTTTTTTAAAAAAGCAACTTACAGAAGGGAAATTCCAGAAACGTGGCCCTGGTAATGGTACGCAGCAAGAGAGGAGAGAGAGAGAGAGAGAGAGAGAGAGAGAGAGAGTGGTGGCATCTCAAGAACTATCAAATTTACTGTAGCGTCTCCTGCCAACCTAGCAGTTCAAAAGCAAGAAATTGCAAGGAGATAAAGAAGTACCGCTTCGGTGGGAAGGTAGCAGCGTTCCGTGCGCCTTGGTGTTTAGTCATGCCGGCCACATGACCACGGAGACGTCTTTGGACAGCCCTGGCTCTTTGGCTTGGAAACGGAGATGAGCAGCGCATCCCTAGAGCCGGATTCGACTGGCTTTCGAGCAAGGGAACCTTCACCTTTACCTTCACTAGGCTTTCGGAGGCCCTGACCTCTATGGCCCAGGCTACCCTGACCTCAGATG
>NW_015180791.1:0-790 GCF_001447785.1 Gekko japonicus
TTGTCTATTTATTAATTTAATTTCTAAATCAAACTCTTAGTTGTTTTTCCTGACAGTAACCTAAGGATTTGTGAAAAGTTTCAAAAAACCCTACAAAAGTCTGTACAAACCCCCCCTGCAATAAATCACACTGATAGCAGCAGGGCACCCAGAATTAGACAGCAGAACAATAAAACACTGGCATAAGTAATTCACTGTATTCACACTTTAAAGACAAGTAGATATCCAAGAGGTATTCTTACAAGGACACTGCCTTGAGTGAATTAGTAGAAATGTAGTTTATAAGTGAAAACAATTGGGAGAACGCAGGATTATTCTGAATATAGGCCATTTCCTCTGCTCGATACCTTTCCAGGCTATGGCCTTTTAAGGTTGCTATCTTCACCAAGCAAGATCCAAGAGCATGAGGTACTGTTGCCAACTTTTGGTTGGGAAATTCCTGGAGATTTGGGAGTGGAGCCTGGGGAGGGGGGGACCGCTGCCATAGACTCCCCCCTCCAAAGCTGCTATTTTCTCCAGGAGAACTGATCTTTGTATACTGAATTTTAGTTGTAACTGATCAGATCTCAAGGCCCAACCTGGAGGTTGGCAACCTTTACTGGGGATCACTGGACTTGCTGGTGGAGCTGGGGTTTTCAACACTGCCTCCACATGTTTGCGATATCTGGAGGGGGCCATGCCTGAGGAGGGTGAACTTGTGGGATGATGTGATGTCACTTCTGGGTGACATTCCAGGCTGCCTAGAGAATTGTGGTGAGAATCGGGTGAGAATCACGAAGCATTTTGAAAA
>NW_015180792.1:0-778 GCF_001447785.1 Gekko japonicus
CAGAACTGAACTTGACCTCAATACAGGCCAAACATGTCAAGGGAACCAGCACTGTCCAGACCGACTGGCTCAGCCGAGAGACCATCTGCGAGGGCGAGTGGTCTCTACACCCGAACCTCTTCAAACTCATTGCAAGGCAGCTAGGCCAACCGTCGGTGGACCTGTTTGTGTCTCACTGCAACTTCCAGCTTCCTTGGTTCTTCACGAGGTACTTCCATCCAGCAGCGGAGGCGACAGACGCACTGACTTCTCCGTGGCCCCAGGGGCTTTTGTATGCGTTTCCGCCATTTCCACTGATCCCCAGGACCATCAGGAAGATCAGGGAGGAGAAGGCAGAGGTGATCCTCATAGCTCCCCTGTGGGCACGTCGTCCGTGGTTTTCACTCCTGAAGGAGATGGCCGTGGCTCCGCCTCTGACCTTACCGCAATCCTCAGACATGCTCCTGCAGGGCCCCATCTGGTACCTGCATCCCGACTGGCTGTCCTTGATCGCGTGGAGGTTGAATGGCAACGTTTCTCTCAGCTGGGCTACCCGGACAAGGTTTTGGAAACCCTTATGACCTCAAGAAGGCAGTCCACCATTCGCATTTATAATACCACTTGGAAGGCATTTGTGCGGTGGACTAGGAGGAAGAAGCTGGATCCTCTGTTTCCTACAACGGCAAACGTCCTTTCCTTTTTAGAAGACGGTTTGGATTCCGGCTTGAAGGCAGCCACCTTAGGATGACAAGTGGTGGCATTATCGACCCTCCTTCCTCGCATAGGAGGATACAGGATG
>NW_015180793.1:0-739 GCF_001447785.1 Gekko japonicus
CCATCTCTGCTACCCACTCAGCAAGTCAAAGTTTACAATTTGATGCAGCACATGAAAGCGGGACGGATCCAGGCGGTGCTCCTGTCGGCTCCTGGCCCTGGTGCCCCACACCCACATAATCTCTGGGTAATTTACTTCTCCTTGGCCCCAGTGACCTCCTACCACTGCCGCTCTGTGCGTGCCCTTGCTGCCCTCGGAAAGTGCTGAGAAGTGGGTTTCTGGCATACCTGGGCCATGCGTCATCCTCCGCCCCTCCCCTCAGCAGCCACCTTTAGCTGACTCTTCACCTTCTGCAGCCAAGACTGCTGCCTCTTGCCAGCCAGCGTCTCTCTCAGCCACAGTCAGCTCCAACCACAGGATATGTCTCTTGCCCTAGATTCTTCCTCTCTCCACTGCTGGGAAGATGCCCTCTCCCTCTGTTGGGATTCTTTTTGAGTAAGTTAGTCAGCAGAGTACTAAGAGACTGAGTCCATGGTGTGTTTAAAATATAAGAGTTTACTATAAACCTAACATGGGGAAAAGGTACACAGGATATAAAAATAACAAAGAGCTAATATGTCTACATCCTTGCAGCTAAAAGGTAAAACGGGAAGGGACGAATGGCGTCTCCTTCTCTAGTCAGAACAAAGAACGGGAGGAGAAGCCAATATGCTAAATACTTGACACCTTGGTTTCCAATCAGACTAGCAAACTAGCTCCAAAGTTCTGGCGCATCTTATTGTCTAAACAGATTGGTTAC
>NW_015180794.1:0-837 GCF_001447785.1 Gekko japonicus
GCGGGGCCAAGTGGAGCTTCTGCCAGCAGGGCTTTTGATTGGCCGTCGGAGGTTTCCTTGGCTGTTTGCAGATTTTTTTCCCCCCAAGTAGCTTTTGGAGCAGCTGCCGTCACAGCACAAGGATCTTCGCTGTGTGACTGAAGGTGCGCGTGTGCAAGAAGATGTTTTTAAACAATGTGTTCATTTTCAAAGGTAAAGGTTTCCCTTGCTCGAAAGCCAGTCGAATCCGACTCCAGGGGGTGGTGCTCATCTCTGTTTCCAAGCCGAAGAGCCAGTGCTGTCTGTAGACTTCTCTGTGATCATGTGGCCAGCATGACTAGACGTCGAGGCGCATGGAACGCTGTTAACTTCCCAACGCAGCAGTGCCTATATCTTCTTGCAATTTCTTGCTTTCGAACTGCTAGGTTGGCAGGAGCTGGGGCCAGAGACGGGACCTCACGCCATCACGCGGGGTCTCGAACTGCTGAACTACTGACCTTCCGGTCTGCAGCTCAACATCTTAACCTCTGAGCCACCGCAGCCTGTTAAGTAGAGCTTCAGCATGAAACGTTAACTTCACTCCCTAACACTTGTCAAGAGTTCTCTCAGCCCCGCGTGAGGAAGGGAAAGGTAGTTTGTAAGCCGCTCTGAGACACCTTTGGGTAGTGAAGGGTGGGGTATAAATCCAATCTCTTCTTCTTCTTCTTCTTCTTCTTCTTGGTGGTTGGCTCCACCTCTTCTGATGGCCATTTTAATAGTTGAACCCACCACCCTGTGTCAGAATTCCAAAGGTTGCCCACAAGTTCAAAAAGGTTGAGGACCCCGTTTTGTTTTTTGCCATCAAGTCACAGATGACTT
>NW_015180795.1:0-778 GCF_001447785.1 Gekko japonicus
TAAGAACTTGCATGTGATTGCCAGGGGGGGTTACCTCTCAGCTCACATGGATTCTGGATGTTTAAGCAAGTCCTCAGGATCTGGTGAATAATCAAATAAGTTGGTGGCATCCTTTCTTACAGACTCTTTTGTCGCAAGACTCCTTGGCAGCTTGGTAATTAGCTATTACTCAGGACATATTTTTTAATGGATGGGTTGAGTTTTTAGATTGATGGGTTTAGGTGAGCATAAAGTGACATATTTTATGGGAGTTTGGCTTACAGACGTTTATTGGAGTTTGGCTCTGGGTTGTCCTAGGTGCCTCGATGAGTCTCATGTTGGAAAGACACCCAACGATTGTCTATTTTGTAACTGTTGGGTGTTGACAATTGGGCTGATAATTTTCAGTTTTATTAATCTAATTAAATCTCCAATTTTCCTTTGTATAAAAACTTTTAAAAGTATTGTTATTAGAGTCATCTGTTTGGTAAATAATGTCTCTGAGTTAATTGTTATTAGTTTCTTAATTATTGGATGTGGTTTTATTGGTGTTGGGAAATTTTCCATTTATAATATATCTTGTGCTGCTCTTGCTTTAATGATATTGTGGGACCTCTGTCAAGGGAAGAAAGGAGGGAGTAAACACTTTTGACTCTCATGGATTACGCCACAAATCAGCAATCCTAAACAGGTTTACTCAGAATCCTACCCAAGTCTAATCCATGGGCCTACTTGCAAGAAAGTGTTCTTAGGATGGCACTGCCAAGACCAGACCTATACATGCAGCACAAAGAGATGG
>NW_015180796.1:0-782 GCF_001447785.1 Gekko japonicus
TCCCTGGAGAACTCCATAGAGAACTCTTCGCGGGGGGGTGGTTGATTCCTCATTTACGCGCATGCACGCAAAAAGGCAAACTCGCCCAAACAAGCCATCTGATCGCACGGGGTGATGGGCTGCGGCCACAGTGAAATGGGATGTGTGGTCATGCACAGACAGGCTGAGCCTGCAGTGCACCAGCATGTGTGGTCAAGCAAGTCTGTGCCAGAAATTCAACAGCTGTAACAGCAGTGCTTCCTGACTGCACCAACTGCCATGTCTGACCACAGTTCAGGTAGGAGCTAGGGCTGAAAAAGACCTTGCTCTGCTGGAGGACAGCCAGACGTTTTTAGGACTCAGGAATCACCAGTAAGTTGTTTGCAGCAGAGTGTAAAGCTCTTCAGGCGACGTACCAGAGGAGGTGGTCCTGCAGATACGTGGGTCCCAGGCCGCTCATGGCCTTAAAGGTCCATACCAAAACCTTGACCCTGACCCGCTCCTCCACTGGGAGCCAGTGCAGCTGGTGCAACACAGGTTGAATATGTGCGGACTGTGGTGTTAAGCAAGAAAGCATGTTCAGCGGTAATGTGTGTTGATTATGCAGACGAGGAACTCTTTGGGAAGCCATTCTCAAAAAGGATCAAGGAGAACATTTAAAGGAGCATAGGGGTCCAGATACTAAGGATGCCAACTTCCATGTGGCAATCAGAAATCTCCTGTTATTATAAGTGATCTCCAGGCGATAGAGATCAGCTCCCATGGAGAAAACGACTGCTTAGGAAGGTGGACTCTATGGCATT
>NW_015180797.1:0-786 GCF_001447785.1 Gekko japonicus
AAAGAAGATGAGATGTTGGGAGATTCATGGTGGGATCCTCCCAGCAATTAAGGAAAAAACTGTAGTGGAAACTGTGTGAGGGCCTGGTGGAGACTGAGGCTGCTCACGGGGACAGAGGAGGTTAAACTCTTTGTCTCTGTATGCTTTCACCAGTCTAAGCCAACGTAGGCCTCGGCCACAAGGGTAGGAAAATGCGGGGGGGAGGCGTGGCTGTTTGCCCCGGGGCAAACTAACGCGCGACTGCGCGATCAGGCGTCGGGTTGAGGTCCCATCGAGCTCCCATGGTTAGGGGGGAGGTGCCGATCACACGACGCGGCAAAGAAGCGGAGCGGCGTGGCAAACGGGGTTGTGTTTTTTTAAAAAACCCTGAAATGTGCGCATGCTCTGTTAGGTGCTTGTGCACATCCGTGGAGACTTGGGGGGGGAACCCCTTTTTGCGAGGGGACATGGGTGGGCGCCGGAACTACCACCTGAAACACGATCAGACACCTGCCCTTGCCCCACGGTTTCCGGAAACTAGTACCTCCGAGGTACTAGTTTTTTACCCCGCATCTTCGGCGGGAAGCCTTGGGTGCGCCACGGGAGCTCTACGCTTCCTAGATGTGGCGGTGAGATCACACCCGGAAAATCCGCCTATCTTCCGTCTCTCTAGCGTGCCTAATGCTCCGTGTGACCAGGGCCATAGTCAGTTATTTACTCTCAAGGTAAAAAGTACAGGTAGACATTCAAGTCTTATGATACGGTATACTGATTTTTGTAGTGATTTCACTGTACATGGGTGATTCA
>NW_015180798.1:0-784 GCF_001447785.1 Gekko japonicus
AGAGAGCCCTCGTCCAAGTAGGCCCCGGAGAAAGCTCCCATTCCACATCTTCAGAATCAATGCATTTGGCTCCACCTCACAGATCCATTTCTCAGCAGATCTGATCTCGGATGTGCTCTCCTCAGGCTCATCACATCTCTTCTGAGCCTCCAGCTAAAAAGGCTAAAGGCAAGACAAAGGAAAAGCATAAATCAGCTCTCTGGCAGAACACTCTCATCTGCACTCTTGAGCCAATGCCAACCTTGCAGGAAAAGCCCAAGACTCCATCTCTGGGTCTGAGATCTCCACCTTTTTCTATCTCTGATGGGGACGGGGATACTGGCTTACCACATGGCCAGGTTCCATGTGAGTCTGATCCAGAGCAAATGGCCATGGTTCTGTGGTCTCGGCCCCAACCACCTATGCAGTGGCCTTCACATCCCTATATGATGTCTCTGGGATATAAGGAAGAATGGGGTGACAACTTCTCAAGCCCCAGGGATGTGAGTTTGTATCGTTACCCTCATCGGTTGTCGTCATATCAGCCTTCAGCGACCATAAAGCACAGGCCATGTTTTCCTTTTCCTGCACTGAGAGAAGAAGAAACAGTGATGGAATCCAATGGATCCAACAGAACATCAGACATGAGCCGAGATGAGCGGGTAGGCGAGCCGTCTCTGGCATCTCCCACAGAGGATCTCCGAATGTTTGGAGAACAGATGATTTAGTCCCTGTTATTGCTTACCTCCGTATTCAGGGTTGCCATATATTCCCTCCCATGGCTCAGAAGGCCCTTTACAAGAAG
>NW_015180799.1:0-778 GCF_001447785.1 Gekko japonicus
GGGCGAGACAAGAAGGGGGCCAGTTGCTTGATTTGGAGAACCTGAAGAAACACCAGTCTGGCAACATTCATGATCTGGGCATCCACTGATAGGGAGGTATCCAGAAACATGCCCTTAATGGTAGATGCTGATGTTAATGGCACACTGTCCAGAGCTGGGAGTTGGCACCCCAATCTTGAATCCCCCCTCCCCAGCCACACAACCACCACCTTGGATGGATTCAGTCTCAGCCAGCTCTGCGTCTACCATCCAACCACAGCCAAACCTTCAACCAAATTATTTGCAGTGGTGTCTGGCCATCCATCTGGGTGTCATCAGCATATTGATAGCATCCCAGCCCAAAACTCCATACCAGCTAAGCAAGGGAGTGCATGTAGATGTTCAACAACATTGGGGAGAGGATTGCCCCTTGAGTGACCCCACATACCAAGGGGTATCAAGGTGACATCCTCTCTCCTAGCACCACCCTCTGTCCCCAACCTTGGAGGAATGACCACTTCAGGGTCACCCCACAGAGTCTTATTTCGGTGAGGCAGTGGGCCAACAAGTTATGGTCAACCATGACAAACACTGCAGTCAAACTGAGCAATAACAGCAGCTCCAACCCACCTCAATCCAGCTGTCTGTGAAGGGTGGAAGCTGGACTGGAATGGATCTAGGGTTGATGTATCTTTCAGGAAATTCTGGAGCCGCTTCACCACCGCTTTCTCAATTACCTTGCTCAGAAACAAAAGATTTGAAACTGCGCAGTAATTGGAAGGATCTGCAGGATCCAGAG
>NW_015180800.1:0-875 GCF_001447785.1 Gekko japonicus
CCAGTGTGGATCAGTGACAAATGACACTTCAGGTCTCCCAGAATGCAAGCGTGCTCACCCTGTTAAGGTCCCTTCTGGGCTAGGATAACTCTGCGAAGCAAGTCTAATGTGTGAAACTGACGCTTCTTCCCGGACCACACACACACACCGGTTGCAACCCCGTCCCTGAGCAGAGTATGGCTGAAACAAGGCCACGAGGCCAGTGTGCATCGTGTGATACTATTCATGTACGTGCCAAACAGATTTAGGGCAGATTTCTCTGCTTGATCCATTTAGAGCCTGCCTCTTAGAAGAAGAAGAGTCAGTTTTGGTTTTGTAGCCCACCTTTCACTACCCGAGTCTTGGACTGGCTTACAATCACATGCCCTTCCTCTCCCCACAACAGACACCCTGTGAGGTAGGTGGGGCTGAGAGGGTTTGGCGAGAGCTGTGACTGACCCTGGGTCACCCAGCTGGCTGCATGTGGAGGAGGAGTGGGGAATCAAACCCGGTTCTCCCAGATTAGAGCCTCCGCTCCTAACCACTACGCCAAACTGGCCCAGAGAACACAAGAGAAGACCAACGGGGGAGGGTATCTATTCCACTACCTTGTTTCACACAGTAGCCAACCAGATGATCCTGGAAGGCACGGAAGCAGGACATGGAAGCCAAAATCTCCCACCTACCCCCAGCACGGTTACGTAGAGGGTTCTGGCCAATAAAAAGGAATATAAATCCTTTCCCTATGAAGAAAGGTTAAAGCGCTTGGGGCTCTTTAGCTTGGAGAAACGACGGCTGAGGGGTGACATGATCGAGGTTTACAAGATTATGCATGGGAGAGAGCAGGTCGAGAAAGAACTCCTTTTTTCCCTTTCTCAAGATACAAGAACTCGTGG
>NW_015180801.1:0-739 GCF_001447785.1 Gekko japonicus
CTCTGAAGCCAAAATGAGTTCAGATTGAAAAATGTGATTTCCTGCATGGGCTGGATGTGAATTTTTGGGAGGGTAGTTGGGTGGGAGCTTTGTTGAGGAAAAGCAGCAAATGAGTCTCAGACACTGTCTGTGGAAGAAGTCATGAGGAACAGAGCATCCGAGACTAGGAACAGAAGAAGAGATTGGATGTATACCCCGCCCTTCACTACCCAAAGGTAGTGAAGCAGCTTAGAATCCCTTTCCCTTCCCCTCCCCACAACAGACACCCTGTGAGGTAGGTGGGGCTGAGAGAGCTCTTTTGAGGACTGCTCATGAGAGAACAGCTCTGAGAGAACTTGTGACTGAACCAAGGTCGCACCAGCAGCTACATGCTCCTAGGGTTGCCAGCTTCAGCTTGGGAAATTCCTGGAGATTGGGCGGCAGAGCCTGGAAAGGGTGGAGTCTGTGGAGGAGAGGGAGCTCAACAGACGTGTGATGCCGTAGACAGTCCCCCCCCCCAAAGCAGTGTACCTCTGAATGCCAGTTGCTGTGGTTAAACAGTGGGAGAAAGATGTTACCTTTATGCCTTCCTTGCTAAGCAAAGTTGAAGGCAGCAGGGAGAGAGGAAGACTGGCCATGAGATGGATGGACTCGATGTAGGAAGCCACAAGGGCCCTCAGTCTGCAAGACCCGAGCAAGGCTGTTCACAATAAGATGTTTCGGAGGGTCACTTCATTCATAGGGTCACCATAAGCTGGAA
>NW_015180802.1:0-769 GCF_001447785.1 Gekko japonicus
AGTGGGTGTCCACATGAAGACGTCATGTTTTGAGGGTGGATTATTGTTAATGTACAGTTTCACAGATACTGTGCTAATCATCACATAATTACCTGAAGAAGACAAGCAGCCTGAATAGTCCAGCTTAGCCGAAGCTCATCAGAACTTGAAAGCTAAGCAGGGCTGGCCAGAGATAGTATTTAAATGTGAGACCACCAAGGAAGGCTGGGGTTGCTAGGTGGAAGAAGACAATAGCAGATCTCCTCTGCTTTTCTCTTGTCTTGAATGCCCCACAGCTGGGGGTCACCAGAGTACCTTATTAATTACATCAATATATAGAACGACAGATGTACCTGAGGGACCGCCTTACCTCACATGTTCCCCCAAGAGCACTTCGGTTGGGGCCCCAAAATCTATTGGTTATACCGGGCCCCAAGGATGTCAAACTGGCCGGGACCAGGGCTAGGGCTTTTTCGGTGGCAGCTCCTACCTGGTGGAATGAGCTTCTGGGGGAGATCCAGGCCCTGCGGGACCTTGAGCAGTTTTGCAGGGCCTGCAAGACGGAGCTCTTCCGCCAGGCTTTTGAGTAGGAGCCGCCGCCCTACTATACCACCACCGTCAAGACATCTGAATGGATGCATTGACGGGGCCCCAGGAAGAACTTGGGATTACATCAGAAACGCCGTCGCCACTGGAGGATATGTACACTGAGAATACCAGCTCGAGTCGTGGGGATACCATCTTGGCTCTAGGACACTAGTTGGATAGAGCACTTTAGTCTTAGTCTCGA
>NW_015180803.1:0-764 GCF_001447785.1 Gekko japonicus
CTTGGTGGCTTACAATCCCCTTCCCTCTCTCTCCCCCTTTGACTGCATATTCCAGTTCAAAACTGGACTCGAAACTAGCTCTGCTGAGGAAAGAGACTCTGGTCTAGGAAAGCTCATGCCAGACACAGATGTGGTGGGTTTTCAGCAGCCATAGTACACTTTGCCCTTTTATGCTTGTTCGTGTGACTCGCGGCACGTATCACTGTCATAAGTGGGTCGGGGGGATCAACCAGGGAAGCAATTTAAAAGCAAAGGTTTACCATCATGGTAGTTTTCTGCAAGAATCTGTATGGAATGCTTGATTTTCAATAGCAGGGAGGAGAAGTGGGGTGAGAGAGTGATGGTGTAGGGTTGCCAGCTCCAGGTTAGGAAATTCCTGGAGATTTGGGGGAAGAGGCTGGGAAGGACAGGAACTTATGTGGAATAATTGGGAGCGGTGGCGCAGGCAGTACAACGCCTGCTAGTAAGATCTGTAGCGAACAGCCTCAATGGCTGTTCGAATCCCCACCGCGGCCGGAGTGAGCTCCCGGCCCCCGTCCCAGCTCCCGCCAACCCAGCGGTTCGAAAGATAAAAATATACAAGTAGATAAATGGGTACCTGCCCTAGGCGGCAGGGGACAGCCACCTCCTGGTTCCGAGGCAGGAGTGTTGGCAGCGGCGACGGAGACGGTGGCGGCAACAACAATGGTGGCGGCGGAGTTCCTGACCGGACCTGACGAGGGCGGAGCTACGGTAGTGCGAGTGCAGGACGGCGCAGCATGGCA
>NW_015180804.1:0-768 GCF_001447785.1 Gekko japonicus
CCATCACAGCTCCATCTCTTGACAGATCTGCAGTAGGCTTAGACATTCGGCTGGGATATGCCGCAGATAGCGATCTTAGTTCAAATACCGGCCTGCAGGTGGGACTTGGGGATCCCCCAGAATGACAGCTTATCTGCAGGCTCCAGAGATCAGTTCCCCTGGAGAAAACGGATGCTTTGGAGGGTGGACTCTGTGGCATTATACGCCACTGAGGTCCCTGTCCTCCCCAGGCTCCATCCCCAAATCTCCAGGAGTTTCCCGACCTGGATCTGACAATTCTTACCCCCGTACCTCGCCAGTAGCCAGGGGGAACCTGGAAACTTTAGTTCAAATATCCATGCTGCTGCAAACCTTATTAGGTGTCCTTTGGTCAGTCACTACTTCTCAGGGTTATTTTGCAGATAAAAGGTATTAAGCTTCCCTCTTTGGAAGAAGGAACTATCTTGAGCAGATGTTATGGAAGGGCTGGATACATATTTTGAATAAAATTTGTTTAAAAAACACCGTGGGATAAAGAGCTAATAAGGTACAGTTTTGATGTAACTGATTAATGTGGATGGCTTGGTTATTTCAGACTGTGACGGTGGAACCATTTCAGATATATATTTTTCATACCCTAGTCCCACCTGGGTTCATCCTTTCTAGATTTTATTGCGTGTTTATCATTTTAGGCTTTATTAGTGATATATCAGCTGGAATGGCTTGCAGATTGCGCTGTCTGTGACTGCATGTGCAAAAATGGCGTAATTTGAAAATCGATTGAGACGT
>NW_015180805.1:0-775 GCF_001447785.1 Gekko japonicus
GGGGGGATCCTTGGTCCTTTCTGGGGTCTTCTGCCACGCACACAAAGCATGCACAGTGCAATGGCATCACTCAGAAGTGATGTCATCACATCGCTGATGTCGGGGGGGGATGCTCTAGTTTTTGGGCAAAACTCTATGATTTATAGCTGATTTTAACCATAGAGTTTTGCCCAAAAACTAGAGCTTTGCCACATTGGGAAGGATACAAACCAATACAACTGCAGGGAAATTTGCTAATTTTGTACAAGCAGTCAGAGCCAGCTCAGGTTTTTATGTGCCATCATGCAGGTGGCTACCAGGGCTCCTTCCATTCCTGTTTTGTACTTAGGCATGTGAAAACGACTCTGTGGCATAGTCACAGCCTTACCGTGGCAGAACCAGAGCCAGCCTCAAAACACCTGCCTAATGGTGCCCATGCAGTTCCCCACCCAAGGTCAAATAATAGCTCTCTCCCAGGCTGTTTTGCTCAAGGAAATGACACAGGGGAAGATCGAAGCCCCAGCCCCCACACTGAGATTCTGATCTGAATCAGGCCCCTGTGGTGCTGTAAGGGTGCCAATCTCCAGGTGGGGTCTGCAGATCTCCTGGAATTACACCGGATCATCTCCAGACTATAAGAGATCCCTAACCCAGGAGAAAATGGTCATTTTGGAGAGTGGAGGGTTATACCCCATTGAGATCCCTTCCCAGGCTCCACCCCCAAATTTCCAGGAATTTCCCAACCCAGTGTCAGCAACCCTAGTTGCTTTGGACCTTAGTTCTCAATAGCTGCTGT
>NW_015180806.1:0-773 GCF_001447785.1 Gekko japonicus
CTTGACTCCCTCCCAGGGCTGGGAGAGGAAAGGCATGCGGTGGCCAAGCTGGCCATAAAGGTGCAGCGTGTGGACTCAGCGTGCCAGAGCACACCTGGGCGTGCCTGGCCTGGGCCAGAAGATGAACCTGCCTGCCTTCTTGCCTTACCTTTACCTGCTGCTGGTAGCAACTCCTGTCTGGTAGCAGGCAGCCTGAGATGAAGGCTTCTCCCCTCCCCCCATTCATTCTGATTGCCTGCCCGGGCTGCTGTTTCAGTTTAGCCTCGCCACTGCTGCCTTTGCTGCTGCTGCCTCTGAAGTCACTGCCCTCGTCGTCCTCACAAACAGGCCTACAGGCTTTACATCCCAGTTCTTTTCTAGGTAAATTTTAAAGTCTCTCCATTCCTCATAGAATTCCTGGTCTTCTTTGTTGTTCAATTTTTTCGTAGTTTTGTCCATCTCAGCCATAAACAAAGTTTTTTGTATCCAGGAAGGTTTTACTTCTATTGAAAAGCTATAGATGCAGTAACATGAACACTGTTAGGAATGGCGGGTTACCTATGCGCATAATAGGATATAAGGCATTCGTATGCACACACACCCACACGTAGTACCCAATAGTACCCAATTAGATGGGTTCCCGCGCGCGGGCATTTGGCTGAGAACTAACGGCTGCCGAAGCAGGGAACGTAAGAAGCTTCCCACGAATTCTAGACACAGCAACTCCTCCAGTGGCCTTGAGTGATATGCGTTACAGCGAAGATACAATTAAGCACATGGGAAGGAATGCATAG
>NW_015180807.1:0-765 GCF_001447785.1 Gekko japonicus
CCCCAAACGAGCTAATGCCTTAGTTGTGATTGACCAAAACTGGTACTTCGTCAAAGGGGCGCCATCCTGGTGCTGGAATAGCACACCTTCACGCATACCCCTAAGCGCTAAGTAGGCCGCTAAGGCTTTTACTGGACATAACTGAAACTCTCCGCAAGCCCCGAGCTCCACCAACTCACCACGCTGGCGCTGATCAGTCTTTGAACGCCTCACTACCAACTTGGCCTTGACCGCGCCTAATTCCACATCCTGTATCTTCAGAGCCTTATCAGAGGAATCTCCTCTGGACATCACTACCAGCTCACTAACCCGTAAGGCCCCAAAGAATGCCACTAAAGCGGCGGCATGAAATAGGGCCTCTTCATACCCTGAAGAGCAAACATGCCTCCACGAGGCATGTAAACCTCGCAATATATCCGGGGAAATGGGCTGCCTCTGGTCCAATCTAGCCCCAACCTCCCGTAACCAACCTTCCAACATCTTCCTTATTCTGAAATCCCCCGTGTGATCAGGCACCCCTTTAGATTTGCTGGTGAATGCCACTGCGGATAACATCCCTTTAATCGAGGCAACAGCCAAGCCCCTGCCTTTCAACGTCACGCAAAAATGCAAAAGCTGTTCAACCAGCACAGGCCAAGAATCAGGGTACCCTACCTCACGTCTAAAATTTGAAAACCGTATAACTGATCGGTCATAGGCCCTCCTGGTGTTGGGCGCTACGGCTAACTTTATTGCTCTGTTCACTTCCGCCTTCCAACCAACCAG
>NW_015180808.1:0-771 GCF_001447785.1 Gekko japonicus
AACAACAACAACAACAACAACAACTTAAATGTTCAATTTTACAGTAGACTATCTGTGGAAGGATGGCTTTATAGTATGTGTGTTTGTGTGCGTGCGCGCATGGATGCATAACGGAGCTAAAGATACAGAGAATTATGTGCTCTTAAGGACAATCCAAAAAGCCAAGATCACAATCCATGTAATACCTTACTTAGGAGAACACCCTTGTATTTAAACACCAAACGGTCCCTTCTATTGGAATGGCGATGTCTGGTGTACAAAGAAGAGAAGAAGACCCTAACTTTGCAGGACCACCAGTTATGAAAGTAAGTTGCTTTAGATCTGCACTGTTTCCAGCACTGCGGTGACATGGTGGGTATCAAGTGAGCTAGTTTAGTTGGTGTTAAGTACCATCTTAACAGGACCTTCATGTTTGTCTCTATAATGTATAAGGATTTTGACTATGAGTTCTGATCTCTCTCAGATAATGATAGCTCTCACAGCTATCTCAGCTAAATTTATGTTAGTGCATTGAAATCTATGGCACTTAAAAAGTGCTTTGCTCAGACTGTTCTGTGGTTTTCTTGGGGCTGCCACTGGTTTCTCATCCAGGCATTGATCTAGGGCAAACTCATTAAACTGCGTTAAGAGGAAAGCATTGGGTCCTGTGAGATATTTACGGAACAAAGGAAGACCAGGCACACCCTACTGCAAAACTGACTTTTCTGGTTTCATATGAATATACGTTTATTTAGCTGCCTAATTATATTGTTATATATTATATATTTATCC
>NW_015180809.1:0-772 GCF_001447785.1 Gekko japonicus
AACTGTTCCTCTTCTGGATCATATCGTCTTTCTGAAATTCCTCTATGATTCTATGATTTTATGAAATTCCTGAGGTTCTCTGAGTGGTCCAAATGACATGTTATCTGGATGTTGGGTTGCCAACCTCCAGGTGGGGGCAGGAGAGCTCCCATTATTACAACCGATCTTCAGACGACAAAGAACAGATCCCCTCTGAAGAAATGGCTGCTTTGGAAGGTGGACTGTATGGCATTGTACCCTACTGAGGGCCTTCCCTTCCCCAAGCCCTGCCTTCCCCAGGGTTTACCTCCAGGTCTCCAGGAATTTCCCAGCTTGAAGCTGGCAACCCTGAGGGTGACCTGTGGCCTGTGGCTAAGGCCTGAAGCCATCCCCAACAGTATAATGTATAGTATTCGATGGGAAGGGCTGTGGCTCAGTGACAGAGCATCTGCTTGGCATGCAGGAGGTCCCAGGCTCAATCCCTGGCATCTCCTGTTAAGTATCAGATTGTACAGGATGTGAAAGACCACTGCTTGAGGCCCTAGCAAACCACAGCCAGTCTGGGTTGACAAGACTGACTTTGGTGGACCAAGGGTCTAATTCAGTAGAAGGCAGCTTCGTGAGTTCGTGTTCCAGCAAACCAGAAGCGATTTGACCAGAAACAGGTAACAAGGAAAGATCAGCTCACCTGGCACAGAGAGCACTGCTTCTTTCTCACCTGTGATCCCTGAGCAGCTTCACCCCTGCCCCCAACACAAATCCCTCTCCTCACCCCGAGCCGGTATTAGAACCA
>NW_015180810.1:0-861 GCF_001447785.1 Gekko japonicus
AAGTTCTTTTTGGTAGATCAAGTTAAGAGCTTTGGGGTACAGTCTTTGACCTAGCCTTGTTAATGGATAAATAGGTGTTGCTTAGGAGTGCCCTCTTTCAGTTATAAAGGTAAAGGTAAAGGTTCCCTTGCTCGAAAGCCAGTCGAGTCTGACTCTAGGGTTGCGGTGCTCATCTCCGTTTCAAAGCCGAAGAGCCAGCGCTGTCCGAAGATGTTTCCGTGGTCATGTGGCTGGCATGACTAAACACCAAGGCGCACGGAACGCTGTTACCTTCCCACTGAAGTGGTACCTATTTATCTACTCAGATTTAGATGGGATTAAAGTTCTTTTTGGTAGATCAAGTTAAGAGTTTTGGGGTACAGTCTTTGACCTAGTCTTGTTAATGGATAAATAGGTGAGCATTGTTGCTTACGAGTGCCCTCTTTCAGTTATATCTGGCTCTTAAACTGCTTCTTATTTAGATGATCGAGCCACACTGATCCATGCCACTGCAACCACCAGACTGGACTACTGTAACGTGATCTGTGTGGGACTGCCCTTGAAGACATCCTGGAAGCTTCCATGGGTACTACATGCGGCAGCAAGACTCGTGTCTGGGATCAGCTACTCAGAACACATTACTCCAGCACCATGTCAGCTGCACTGGCTATTTGCCTCTGGGGGCCAATTCAGAGTGCTTTTTGTGGGGTAGTTCCATTATGCAGAGGGCAGGTTGATACATAAAAACCAAGCAGGTTTCTATGTGCGTGCAGAGCACACTCGGATACCTCCACCACATGGACCTGAAGGTGTCATGTCGATCCCCTGGAATGAAAAAAGCCCCATCACAGGTGAGGAGCTCTGGAGAATTACCGTCTTTTG
>NW_015180811.1:0-772 GCF_001447785.1 Gekko japonicus
TGGATTTCCAGACTGCATGTAGAATAAACGCCAATAGTATCAACATTTCAACATAAAACACCATTAATTAAGTAGAAATGTTTTAGTGTTACTCGTTCTTATTGCTCTCTTTGTCTCATTCTCTGATGAAGAGGATGTCTTCCATAAGATAGTGATGTGGGGCTGGTACTGACAGGCTGAAGTTCAAGAGTTGCACACACACACACACACACACACACAATATCCAGAATGTGACATATCATAAGACACACAATTTTGGCTACAGGGTGTACCCCCTAAGGCTCTGTTCCTGTTCTCTCGGTGAAATTGACTCTACAGAACTTTTTTTTTTAACTGTCCTAACTATACAAAGGTCCGATCGGAAAGTATTAGAAGGATTTCCTGGGAGATCAAATAAAACCAAGCTTGTCTGATATCTCCTGTCTGATAGAAACCACCAGACCACTCGACAGGTGGCTAAATTCTGTGCTCAGGTTTACAAGCATTGAAAATCCCTCTTGGCAGTATGACTCTGTAGTTATTTGGCATGATCTTGTATGTATTTAAGACTTAATTTTATCTCTTTTTATCTTTTTCTTTAAAAATCAATTCAACTGTATTGCTGGTCACTGGCTTTTACATTTCTTAAACTGTACTGCTGGTCACTGATTGCTGTAATAAAATGATGAAGATGGCTACAGGGTGAGGACCGTCTTTATCTTGGGGCTTTAACTGAGACAATGATCTCAAGGGGAATTATTTTAACTTAGATGTTTGGGATCCATAAACTGGG
>NW_015180812.1:0-767 GCF_001447785.1 Gekko japonicus
GTGCGCTCCCACAGGAAATGACCCCTTCATTTAATGATGCAAAATTCCAAGGCAGGATCCTCGTTTCATCAACAAACAAGCAAGCAAGCAAATATTTTTAAAGATCTGCTGCCAAAGGCAATGGTCTTTCATGGCCTCACTTGGCCTGCCCTGATCCCCTGCCGTGTGTGTGTGTGGGGGGGATGCCTCTTCTAAGAAGAGGCACCTTAGAAGAAGCATTCCCTCTGGCTTGAGAGAAAATGGGGAAAGCCCTCTTCCACAGCGAGGTCTGCTGGGTCACATGACTGCAACGTCCCCAAAACAAAGCCTGTTTTCTTTAGAACTTGGGGTTCCCAGCCAGTGGCTGGCGACCGGTGGAAGTATGGGCTGTCAGGTTCCACAGCAAGTAACTCCTCACACACGTTTCCTGAGAAGTGTTATGCTTTATTAGAGTACAAAACCGGTACCATATGCACAGGATTATTGTTAGGAATAACTATAGGGCGGGAACATCCGTACATAAAGCCAGACAAGGCGAATAGCTAAGCAAATGAACTTCGAGCTCGCGCGCACGCGGGATTTCTCCCGGCAGGAAGTTACATAATGAGCGGGAGACTCGCAGGGCCCCTGAGAGCAGAAAGATTCACACCGGTGGTGGACCGCAAGCCCTCCCATCCTTACAAGGCCAGACTGATAACGACGTCTAGCAGAGCCAGCTCCCAAGGTCTCCGAGGTAATGTTTATGCAAAGCTGCGGGAAAGGAAGGACAGAAGCAACATAAAATGGCA
>NW_015180813.1:0-763 GCF_001447785.1 Gekko japonicus
AACGGAAGTGCTTCTCGAATGTCCCAAACCGTCCTTCCTGTCCCAGCCGCCGGTTTTTGAACATACCGATCCAAGCAAAGGAGGACCTGAGCCCTCCGCCCTGTGAGAACCTACGCAGAGAAAACGGCGCTTCCTTGTGCAAAGACGAGGAAAGGTGCATTTGCAAAATCCACACACACACACACACACAGAGAAAATATTACCCCTGATATGGTGTTTGAATAGTTTCACGTCCACGATGCCCCTGCAGAGCGGGACAGGGTTGGTATTTCGATGACGCAGATGGCGCGGCATGCTGAGACAGCCAGATGTCACGGATCACTTTTCGTGGCCCGCAGGCGGCCAGCTCAGGAGCCGCACTCTTGTGTGGCCACCTTGCCGGAGTGACCGCAGCATCGCCCACATGCAGACACATGCATCAGGCCCGTAGCCAGGGTTTTTTTAAATTGGGGGGGCCTTTACATAAGTCAGGGGGCACCCCGCACACACCCCTGCTCCCCCCACCCAAGGGAGCACCTTGGCTGGATGGGGGGTACGACAAGGATGTATATTGTCACCCTGCTTATTTAAATTATATGCAGAGGACATCCTGTGGAATGCTGGCCTGGAGGAATCACAAGCCGGAATTAAGACTGCTGGGAAAAACATCAACAACCTCAGATATGCAGACGATACCACTCTAATGGCAGTAAGCCAGGGGGGCGGGCCCCAATATGCCCCACTGTCACTACGTGCCTGATGCTGGGAAAGATTTAAGGTCAAA
>NW_015180814.1:0-764 GCF_001447785.1 Gekko japonicus
CCCTGATGTAAGGTGAAATGCTAAGGACTGAACCTGGAATCCATGGCATCTTAGATGTCATACACCACTGAGCAATGGATCCCTTCTCTAAGGGATACAAGAGAGTGAAGGACTGATCCCTAGGAATCCTAGATGTAGGGAAGACAAAGAAAGGAAGAGCTTCCCCTTCAGCAGAAACAGTGAATGAGGAGATACAGCAAATAGGGATGAGATTTAGAAAGAGGGTGGGGCCAGCTGCCATTCACGGAAACACCAAAAGCCTGAGGGAAAGGGAAATGGGAGTGGTCGCATTGCTCTTATTGCATTACATGAACGTACATGAAGCTGCCTTATACTGAATCAGACCCTTGGCCCATTCAAGATCATTACTGTCAACTCAGGCAAGCAGGAGCTCTCCAGCGTCTCAGGCGGAGGTCTGTCACATCACCTGCTGTCTGGTTCTTTTAAATGGAGATGTCGGGGATTGAACCTGGGACCTTCTGCACGCAAAGCAGAGGCTCTCTTCCACTGAGCCACAGCCCCTCCTCTTTAAGCAAAGGTCTCTCTTAGAAGTGACTACTTTACGCCAACCTGATGGGTTAGCTAAAAAGGCACTTTATGGCTTTCCACAGTTTCTCTTAGCATTATGAAAGAGCAGCAAAAATCTGATCATGTTACAGAACTCATGACACCAGGAGGACTAATGCCTGCACAAGCCACCAGATGACAAGGGGACAATAAAAATGTTTAAGATGTCAGTTAGATCGGCAGTAAATGCATCGCTT
>NW_015180815.1:0-767 GCF_001447785.1 Gekko japonicus
CCCTGCTGCCGCTGCCATAAAGTCCTCCTTCCTGGCCGCCTCTCTTCCCCAGCCAGCCAGCCTCCCTCGGCAGCCGGGGCCTGCGGCCGCCCTCCTACCTCCAACAGCCCTGCAGAGGGGGAAGGGAGCACATTTGGCAACGCAGAGGCGGCGGCCGTTTCCTTCCCGCCCTGCGGCTGGGGGCAGAGAGGCGCCCCCAGAAGGAGACACGGGATGATTTATTACAGCCTCTCCTCCGGAGTTCTTGGATTCCTTTTAAAAAATGAGTTCGACTACCCCCGACATGGACTCGCCTGCGCCGTCCGCCTAGCCACCCACCCACCCGCATGGCTCCCCTCCCCTCCCCGAAAGAGTCACCCTCAGTCCCCGACTCCCTGCTTCCCCTGCTCTGGCTTGGTGCAGCCGGCCGAAGCACAGTTCTTCCTTCCCTCCTGGCGCTCGAACACAGGCGAGTGGGGCACTGGATTGGTTGTCTGTCGTGGGCGGGAGCCGGGCAGGCGGCGTGGGGCGAGTCCATGTCGGGGCAGTCGCATTCATTTTTTAAAAAAAACTCCAAGGACTCCGGAGGAGAGGCTGTAATAAATCATCTCGTCTCTCTGCCCGGCCCGGGGACTGTGTCACTTGGCAGCCCTCAGAAGATCCACACAGGCAGGAAGGCCGCGCCGTCCCTGGCCATCGCCTGTGTGAGCGGCGCCTGCTTCAGGTGGGAGAACAAGCCGGGGGTCGCTAGCCCCGCCTCCCCCACCCCCCTTCTTCGGCGCCTGTCC
>NW_015180816.1:0-765 GCF_001447785.1 Gekko japonicus
GATATTGCGGGGCCTGTGTACCGCCCCAGCGTCCCGTCGAAGACATGGGGAAATTCCGCGCACACCGCCCCGTAATCGTGTGCTCCGACCTGGTTGATGCCCGTAACCGAGAGTCCCAGGGCCTCGAACCAGGCTAGTCCCAACAAGCTGGAGAGAGGCCGGTCCACAACCAGTAGGTCCAGTTGGCCCTTGAAGCCTTGGAACTGGACCCAGAACTTGCCCCAGCCCAGCACCGCCACGGGGTTCTTGTTAAAGTCCCATAGCCGGAAACCCCGTGACTTCTGCAGTGGTGGCCCCCCCTTTGGACACAACGAGTGGAGCGTATCCGCAGATATTATGGAGTAGGTCGACCCGGTGTCGATCTCCATGGTGCAGGGGGCTCCCTCTATGAGGACAGTCACATGCATTTTGTTGGGGCCGTCGGGGGGCAAGTTACAGACCTGGTGTTACGGGAAGTGGGACGACACGGTGTGGAGCTCGAACGGCGGTTCCGTGGTGGTCTGGTGTGTTGTCGATTTCGGACGTTGTCCTTTGGACCGGCAGACCTTTGCGATGTGCCCGGCCTTGTTGCAGGAGTGGCAGACCACGTTTCGGAAGCGGCAGGACTTGTGTTCGTGGTCCTCCCCGCAGCTGGCGCACCGGCTTGGAGACGGAGCCGTGTTGGTCCTGTAGGACTTCCACCTAGTCCGAAGCATCGGAGCCGCTGCTCTTTTGGGTGCGGTTGACCGCCTTGGCACGGTGGTCTCGATGGGCCTGTTCGTAGGC